>NC_053023.1:587523187-587696380 GCF_003073215.2 Triticum urartu | reverse complement strand
ATGGGGGCGTCGGCGGTGCGGGGCTGGGATGGCCGGTGGCGGGGGGATCGAGTGGCGGAGGGCGGGGATCGAGCGGCGGCGGGGCTGGATCGAGCGAGGAGGGTGGATGAGGGGGTTAGGTCGAATGAGTGGTCGGGGCGTGGGGTGCCCGGTTGGATAAGGTGTGAGGTATGCCGACGGTATAGTCGTCGGCATAGGTTCCGTTGTGCCGTCGGCATACCTGCTTTTTTTGTTTTTTGTTTACATTAAATTCAATTTATTTAAAAAATGTCCTAACAAAATGTAATTATTAATGTCTGGCTCTCAGCACACTGTAAAAAATAGTTCCACCTCGCCACCAATCTATGTTCACATACTTCTCCACCTTCTCAGTTGGCCGTGTGTAAGCTGTGGTGGCCGTTTCCCCCCTCCGAGACATGGCGGCAGCGACACCCGTGAGGGTGGCACACCCCGGAGCCGCGTGTCGGGTGCCTGAGCCGAGTGGATATGGTATGATATATGCCGACGGCCTAGCCGTCGACATAGCTACTTAGCATTTTTTTTTTGTTACGACATTTTTTAAAAAAAATACCGGCATTTTTTTTATAAATTCAATTATTACTATTTTTCAGTTTCCAATACTAATTTCATTAACTTAAATGTACAGAAAACATATATTGATTGCCCCCCACACGGCCTTCTTCCGTCGTGTCACGGAGAGGTTAGACGGGACGGGGTACCTGTGGGGGGTAGCAATGCCGCCAGGTGTTGCGGTGGGCCCTCCTACGGTTGTGGAAACGTGGTGGCAGGCGCAGGCACGCGGCTCCGGGGTGTGCCCCCTCCCCCCTCACGGGCGTGGATGCCGCCGTGCCCCGGAGGAGGAAACGGCCACGTCGGGCCGACGCAGAGGGAATCTAGGGGTGGGTTGTGCCGAGACTGTGTTGGGGGTGTAGCTATGGCTGGGCTATGACAACAAGGTGAAAAGGCCCGCCGGTCAAACTACGTCCAGCGAAAGTCAAAGGGATAGACCCGGCGGTCGTCTGTGTCAGGGTTAGACGGGACGGGGTGCCTGGGGGTAGCAATGCCGCCAGGTGTTGCGGTGGCCCTCCTACGGTTGTAGAAGCATGGTGGCAGGCGTAGGAACCCGCATGTATGAGGGCCCGGTGCGACGCTCCGGTGGCATTGCTACCCCCCAGTGCCCCCGTCCCGCCTAACCCTGTAGTGTTTGACCACGGGATCTACCCCTTTGACTTTGCACGGACGGGCTTTGACCAGTGGACCTCCCCACCCGGTTGTGTTAGGTCAGCCCATAGGAACACTTAGGAGCAACATCCGGGCCAGACCCACAGCAAGATCCCCTCCGTGTAGACCCCACGCGTCCGTTTCCCCCCTCCAGGTGCCGGCGGCGGCGCCGTCCGTGAGGGGGGCACACCCCGGACACGCGTGCCGGGCGTTTGCAACCGCCACAACACTTTCAGACTTGTGAGAGGCCGCCGGCGCAAGATTTGGCGGCATGCTAGCCCCCGGAGGCCGCTGGCCACAGCCGTAGACGCGCGAAGGGCAATCCGCGTAGAGGGAATTTTTCGGATACTTCTCCATCACCAAAAATTATGAAAAAATACCATCGCTACTATAGCACATGTGCCCACGTCGTGCAAAAAAACTCATGATTTTATCGCGCTCCGAGTATTTAGTAATATTGACGCCGCATCGTTACCGCAGAACGTCTACTACCGTGTAATCGCCATCCGAGAGGGGGGCCACGCACCGGAGACGCGTCCCGCCTCTTCGGACATGCCACCACACAACCCCGCATGTATGAGGGCCCGGTGCGACGCTCCGGTGGCATTGCTACCCCCAGTGCCCCCGTCCCGCCTAACCCTGTAGCGTTTGACCACGAGATCTACCCCTTTGACTTTGCACGGATGGGCTTTGACCAGTGGACCTCCCCACCCGGTTGTGTTAGGTCAGCCCATAGGAACACTTTGGAGCAACATCCGGGCCAGACCCACAGCAAGATCCCCTCCGTGTAGACCCCATGCGTCCATTTCCCCCCTCCAGGTGCCGGCGGCAGCGCCGTCCGTGAGGGGGGCACACCCCGGACACGCGTGCCGGGCGTTTGCAACCGCCACAACACTTCCAGACTTGTGAGAGGCCGCCGGCGCAAGATTTGGCGGCATGCTAGCCCCCGGAGGCCGCCGGCCACAGCCGTAGACGCGCGAAGGGCAATCCGCGTAGAGGGAATTTTTCGGATACTTCTCCATCACCAAAAATTATGAAAAAATACCATCGTTCCTATAGCACATGTGCCCACGTCGTGCAAAAAAACTCATGATTTTATCGCGCTCCGGGTATTTAGTAATATTGACGCCGCATCGTTACCGCAGAACGTCTACTACCGTGTAATCGCCGTCCGTGAGGGGGGCCACGCACCGGAGACGCGTCCCGCCTCTTCGGACATGCCACCACACCACCCCGCATGTATGAGGGCCCGGTGCGACGCTCTGGTGGCATTGCTACCCCAAGTGCCCCCGTCCCGCCTAACCCTGTAGCGTTTGACCACGGGATCTACCCCTTTGACTTTGCACGGACGGGCTTTGACCAGTGGACCTCCCCACCCGGTTGTGTTAGGTCAGCCCATAGGAACACTTTCTAGCAACATCCGGGCCAGACCCACAGCGAGATCCCCTCCGTGTAGACCCTACGCGTCCGTTTCCCCCCTCCAGGTGCCGGCGGCGGCGCCGTCCGTGAGGGGGGGCACACCCCAGAGCCCCAAGACGGGCGTCTACGCATGCATGAACACTTTCACATATGCATCGGGACCTGTGCAATGTTTTGGTGACATATCTACACCCCGAATCCCCCCACCAACCAGAATTCCTTCCGTGTCGACCGTTTCCCCCCTCCGTGACACGGCGATAGCGACGTTCGTAATGGGGGGCAATCGATATACCATCGGGTATGTTTTTTTAGATAAGGCATAATTATCTTATGCAAAAGCAAAAACTAAAATAAAGTAAAAATAACAAAACAAAGTAAAAAAATACACGTATGCCGACGGTAAGGCCGTCGGCATATCTGTGCACACACGCAGATTGTCCCACGGATCGATGACGTGGCGTGGCACACAGATCGATGACGTGGCGAAGGGGCCTATGCCGACGGCCATGCCGTAGGCATATCTCTGCCACAGATAAAATAAAATATTAAGTAAAGTAAACATATGCCGACGGCAAGGCCGTCGGCATATCTGTGCACACACGGATCGATGACGTGGTGTGGCACACGGATCGTTGACGTGGCAGAGGGGCCTATGCCGACGGCTGTGCCGTAGGCATACCTCTGCCACAGATATGCCGACGGCCGCCGTTACCGCCCGTCGGCGTAGGATAAACGCCGTCAAGTGGTCAGCACTGACCGGGGAGGTGGGCCCAGGATATGCCGACGGCCTGTCCTATGCCGACGGGCCCCGTAGGCGTTTCTCGGGCGGTCCCGACGGCCTCGTCGATGCCGACGGCCCCGTCGGCATAGATTAATGTGTGCCGACGGCTTTTCTACGCCTACGGCCCATCCTCGGTCGTCGGCATAGGTGCGGCGATGCCGACGGGGGCCGTCGGCATAGATTCGGCCGTCGGCAAACGCAGTTTTTCTGGTAGTGATCCTCCCCTAAACTCCACCTCTCCCGGCCACTCACCCCGCTTGGACTGGCTGTCCAGCGTCATCTTAGCGGTATGACCTCATCCCGGCCACGCATCCTCTCGGGATGGACGTGGTCGTGCTCCTGGCCCCCTGGGCTTTGGTTGTCCAACATCCTCCCAGTGGCGGACCTCGTCACGACCACTTGGGTTGGCTATGGTGTGCTAATGGCGGTGCATTCAGACCTCCCCCTTGCTCGACCTATCCCACAGTGGTTGTCCGTGGTAGAGCGTCTGGCGGCACCCATTGTCACCTTCCTCGGTGATGGGTACGACTCCTCTTACGACGGTCGTGTTCTCGCCTACTATGATTTCCATGCCTTCGAATGTTGATCCTTTTTTTGGCGGGGTGAATGTTGATCCTGCAGTCTTTGGGATTGTGCAGAATTTGGTTGGGCGAATGCCCTACTCGGTTTGCCGATGCTGGTGGCGGGTGATACCTGCAGATGTCGTCCCCTAGTTGGAGGTGTTGCCATGGCCTCTTATCCGTGACCCTACCAAAGTATCGGGGGAAACCCCATATCCGGTTCACTAGATCAGGAAGCGAGGGCGTCTCAGCATCGTATCCTTTATGAAGGCGTTGTTTGTTGCTCGTGGTGTGTTCGGTGTTGGATTCCGGACGCTTTGCTGGTCCGGGCTGCTCCTCATGGTGTGGCATATGGGGCACAATGTACGACCTCAACGACGCTCTCTCCAAGGCTTCTCCTTCCACTACGGGCAGGTCTTGCATCCCACTTGCCGATTCTCTAGGCGCATAGGGGGGAGGTACGTTGATCTGGTCTAGCCTAGAGTCGTGTTGGTGCGTTGATGTTGCCGGGCATTGGTCGTGATGTGGCCTAGATACCTTGTATCTCGCCTCTTTGCCTTGTCGGCTGGAGTTCGAGCTAGGAGAGTTTTGTGATATGTCGTATCCCTCTTTACTTTTTCCACACCTTGTGTAGTTATTTTTCTCCTACTTATCAATGAATGATACACAAGCTTTTCATATTTTTCATGAAAAAAGGTAGAGATGGAATGGCTCCGACCGGAGTAGCATTTTCCAGGACGGTACTTTTTTAAGGATATTTTCCTCAAGTGCCAATAATTAGTGACCCAACAAAAGGTTGTTTTAATTCATGCATCTTGTGCATTCAAATGTATAACATAATCCGTAACGCCAGGGTGTGCACGAGGCAATAGAAAAGGGAGCACAGAAAGCGTTATTCAGATTAACAAAAGGGTGTGTCTAGAACTCAGCCGAGTGACGTTAGCATAATTTTTTTGCAACAAGCAGCACGGCTGGATACTCCAAACGGTGACAAAAAATGTTGCGCCGGTATTGCAAGCAACAACAATAAATGCGGCGACCGTTCTAACTAAAATGCTACAATCGTCAATAAAGGATGTTGTAACCGGTGAGATGACGTGCTACAACCGATGAGGGACAACATTTTACAACCAGCAAGACGGATGTTGCAACCGGTAGGAAAAGATATAGCAAACGATGTCATAAAATGTTGCATGGTTGACTGAGACTTGGTTAAATTTCAGTTGACTGATTTTTAGCAGGCCCCTTAACAAAAACCAAACTCATTAGATATATAAACGATGCATTTCACATGGCAATATAGCTAGTTGCTATGACATACTAGCTAGCTGGTCTTGTTTGACTAGAGTTTCCTCGGATTGCTAGATTTTCGTTTCTTGTTGCCTTGATCTGTCGCTGTGAACTTGAAGACGGCGGCGGTTGCCGGCGCAGGAGGAGTAGTGTCAGAAGGAGGAGGAAGAGGAGGAGGAACGAGTTTGTCAATGTGGATGCCGAGGGGGACAGCGTCGCCAGACAAATACGCTTTCGGCACGTACAGAGACGTGACCTCGTCCGGCCATGGCGTGCCACCGGGCAGGGAGCTGCATGTCATCACGGGCAACTCGAACGTCACCCTCGCACCACTGCCGGCGTGCTCCACGGTGAGCTTGTACGAGAACTGCGGCACCGCCGGTGCGCCTTCGTCCGCCCTGACGCACACCATCGACACCGCGGCGCCCTTGTCTTGCTCGGCGAGGACCAGCAGGAACACGTTCCGCTGCCGGTCCGCCATATCCTCCTCGCCGACGAGGACGTGCCAGCGCCGGGTCAGGGGCAGGCTGAGCTTCCCCGGCTGGCCATAGCGGACGACGATGACGGGGCGGGAGTGTTCCGTGGAGATGTGGTCGAGGAGCATCTGCCGGGAGCCGGAGAAGTCGCAGCCGCCTTCGCCGCCCCCGGGCCCGGCCCGCTCGGGGCAGTAGCAGGGCGCGTACTGGCAAGCGCGGCGGTGATCCGCGGCGTCGTGGTACACGACGAGGCCCGCCTCGCAGCCGAACTTGACGTAGTCGCACGGCAGCTTGACGGCACCGGCGTAGGCGTCTGCCAGGCGGCAGTGGGCGGCGACGCGGCGGCAGTCCTCGCCGTGCGCACCGCGGCAGCACGAGCACATCAGATGCCCGTCGTCGCACTGCGAATTATTATAATATATAAGGATCAAGACGAGCAGTCGTTTCCATGGCAAGAAGTTATAATCACCATGACTCTAATCAATCTGCAAACAACCTACCGAGAAGATAGGCGGTTTGAGGGGGAGGTGGCAGGCATGGCAGTCCAAGAGCTCCGGCGCCCTGCACTTCTCAAAGATGAGGAAGGGCGGCACGTCGAGGGCGGGCGCTCGCCACGGCTGCGGCTTCGCTTCCACGGACACCACGTCCAGATCTCCGTCTCCCCCGCCGTCGCCGCTGCTGCCATGAGCCATTTCTCCTCTGACTTAACTTGCTTCAGGGTCAAAGATCGCACGCATAAAAGATGCTTGAGATTATATGGAGGCCAGGCCGAGTGAAGAACCCAACAGCCGTACGTCCGCTCCACATTACTCCGGTGGCATGCAAACTCCGACGGCGCGTTTCGGTTCCCGGTGTGCGCCCGTGAGGTGTGTCTACGAATTAATTGATGGATGGAGAGCTGGAGAGACGGCGAGATGAGAGAAAGTCAGATCGGGAATGCATGCATGCACCAATGCATGAGACTTATTTTTCTACCATGAGAACGTGTATCGGCATCCACATCTTCTTGGGGAAAGGTGCATGCATGTGTTCCCAGATTTTACACAGAAATTGCACATTTTTATAACCTACTCCCTCCTTTTCGATTTATAAGGCTCAATTCAAAATTCTTACCAACCAAGATAAATGGTGAGTGGTGGAATACTTTTTGTAGTTTGCAAAAGCACCCAATTAATGCTCTTGTTTTCCTCAAAAAAGTATGGTTATCAATGCATTAATTGCAATGCATGCATGCATAAATTACATGCATTGGTCAATTTTCTCTTAGTACTTGCATGCAATGATTTAATGCACCTTGAAATCTAAACATGTGATGAAAAATAACCAAATTGAGCCTTATAAAATGGAAAAACTAAAATTTTGAGATAAGCCCTATAAACCGGAAAGGAGGGAGTAATACCTAAAAAGTGCTCGCTGGCTCGTTTGTCTTACAGAGCACACGCGTGTCTGCGTCGTTGGATCGCGATCGATCGCTCAGGTGTCGCGCGGTCGTTTTCGTCCCTCGCCCCAGGTGCCACATGGTCGGCTCATCCGTGTTAGGCCGAAGCGGCAGCCTTCGGTCCCCACCAAACCACCTCTCTCCCCAACCCACCCCACTTCTTCCTCCCCCACCACCGCACTCTCATCCATCTGCAACCGCAGCAGGGCAGTCTTCCAGATCCACCAATTCCCCATTCCTCTCCTTCTTCCTTAGCGACCCCGGCCGATTTCGCGGGTTGCGGAGCGATTCCACGCGAGCGGAGCCTTTTCTGCGGGGATTGTAAGGCGGAGGAGTGGGGGCGCTGGTGATGATTTCGCAGGCGCGGCAACGAATACATGCGGAGGACGGAATGAGGCAAGGGGGGGTGGGGGGCGCCGCTTCTGCATGCGCAGCAGTCGAGAGCTCGGTGAACAGGAGGTGGAGGTACGAGTAGGCGATGCGTGAGCTGTGTCGAGGTTCATGCTGCCGTCAAAGAGCTTGTGCAATCGCCCGCAAATTTCCGGTAAGCAACTCGTTCTCGATTCAGCAGTTTTTTCGCAGTAAATCAGCCGGTTTTCACTGCAGGAGGGTGACCGATGGGGATGCGTGTGCGAGATGAGGTGTCGTGTCCGCGCAAGGGGCTGGTTATAGGAGCGTTAGATGCGTGAATAATTGGGGTTTGTGGTTCGTGAGATGCACAACGAGGGGCTTGAGAGAGAGAGAGAACGAGAATAATTGGGGTTTGTGGTTCGTGAGATGCACAACGAGGGGCTTGAGAGAGAGAGAGAGAGTAAACTATTCTAACTGTAGTTTAGAGGGGAGTAGCAGAGGATGTAGCAGATGTTGCCCGTTTTCTGTAATGAGATCTGCCAGGCTACCCGTATGAGATTTGCTTGATCCATCTGCTAGTACCGAGGGGGAAGTAATTGCATCCTATGAGTAACATGAGATAGTTTTGAGATATCTTGTCAGATTTTCTGTAATGATATACGGAGTATATGACATTGATATCCTTGATATAATTACCCGACTAGCATCTGCTATACTTTTCCTTGGGAACTTTTGCCTAATACTTGTTTTCTTACTTGCCTGCTATTTGTCAGGGGTTTTGCCTAATAGCTGTTTGTCTATATGCCTATGTATTTTGTCAAGATTTTTATCAATCCATTATTGGCACTGTTTTTGTCAACTGCAATTAGTTTTCTGAATAGGTGTCCATTGATTTCAGTTTTCTCAATAGGGATATCCATTAGTTACACATCATAAAAAACTGGATAAAATCCTTAACTTCCTCCATCATACCTTGTACTGGGCAGTAGATAAAATAGTACATCTTGATTTTTTTAGATCAGAGCACAACTTGCCGGCAACCTCTAATGCATTTGCCCACGGGACACAACACAACTTGATTTTTTAGGACATGTTCTTTTCAACGAACCAAATATAGGTCCACACAAGTTAAAATAGAGTTCCTCACAATATAGATTCACGTTTTTTTCCAGAATATTTTTCTTCGGCAAGCAAGCTAATGAGTGGCTGCAGAATCTATGGGAATTGCATACAAACCCAGTACGAGTTGCTAAATTTTAATCCTTTTTCTAAACAAAACCTTGAGTTGCCTGTACATACTATGCAATTTGCTTAGATTAGAGCACTACTTGCTTACAACCACTAATGCACATTTCCTAGGGGACACACCACAACTTGATGTTCACACAATATAAGTCCACATTGTGGACGATGAAAAGTGTTCGATCCACAATGCGCGCGACGGGAGGGGGGACGCCGAGGTGGAATTTTTGCAGGCAACATGCTGGGAGGTGGTTGTTGGATGGGGGGACGAGAGGGCTAGGGCGGATAGGAATGGCACTTTTGTTAAGCAAGCAAAAGTAAGAAGTCGTGGACTGTACTCTAGACCGAGAAAGTGTGCAGAAAAAAAACATGCTTTCTTCTAGTCAATCTATAATATTTGTGCGCATTGGGTTCTAGCCAAAAAATATGCTTTCTTCTAGAGCCAAGGGGGCAGTGCCATCTGTGCGGCACGACCACCTAGTGGGGTGGAGCTAGATCCGGGAAAGCATTGTCTCGAGTGGTCGAGGAACTAGGCCGCAAATCGGTGTAAGTATCTCGAAATCGACCCCCTAAGCATGTGTTTCTCTACTCACATCTACAATTCTATGTGATAGAGGCGGAATAGGGAGGTTGAAGAGGGGTGTGGGGGTCCCATGTTTATGGGCGAATCGATGATTTTGAGCGCGGCGGTGGTTTGCGACTTGGGGATGTGGGGGGCTGGAATCAGGTACTGATTTCAGCAGAAAGTTTTCAAAACTTGCCCAACGCATGACAGTTAGTTTCTAGAGATGCCGGTGTAAGTCGCCCAAAGATCCGGTCCCGAGATGGGGGGCTGGAATCGTCGATGATTCGAGCCGAAAGTATCCAAAACTTGCCCAACTCATGATAGGTAGTTGCTAGAGATGCTAGCGTAAGTTGTCAAAGATCCGCCCCCAATATGTTGGGGCTGGAATCGTCTATGACTTGAGCCGAAAGTGTCCAAAACTTGCCCAACGCATGATAGCTAGTCGCTAGAGATGCCTGCATAAGTTGCCAAAGATCCGCTCCCGAGAGGCGGGCTCTGAAATCGTCTATGATTTGAGCCAAAAGTGTCGAAAACTTGTCCAAGACATGATAGTTAGTTGCTAGAGATGTTGGCATGAGTTGCCCAAAGATCCACTGCCGAGATGCGGGGGCTGGAATCGTCAATGTTTTGAGCCAAAAGTGTCCAAACTTTCCCAACACATGATAGTTAGTTGCTAGAGATGCTGGCGTGAGTTGCCCAAAGATGAGAACATTGGGTTTTATTTTCGCCCAAAATTTGCCCGATGTATGATAGTTGGTTGCTAGAGAGGTTGGCGCGAGTTTCCCAAAGATTTTTTAGCAAAAAAATGATTTTATTTTGCACACAAGTTGTGTTTTCCAATCGGATAAGTTGTCTACATGTAAATAGTTCTTGCCTAAATCATTTAAGTTTTGTAAATATGGTTTTGTAGACGTTTTTGCCTAAACAGATTGTTTGTTCCGTTTGCAGGGCCTCACTGAATTATAAAGTCAAAGCAACATTTTTTGAGGTTTTGTGCACAAGCCCAAACAAGAAGGTTCAACATCCACTTCCTGGTAAGCTTTGCACAAAGATATCCAACTTTTTTATTTCAGCAAAAAAAAGTGGAGTTGCTTACTACCAACAGTGATTTTTCTTAAACAAATCCTAGAACTTGGCTGCTCTTTTTTGTTTTCTCAACACAATCCTAGTACCAAAAACAACTTAAGAAAAGCATCAAGGGTTTCTCTGGATGTACAACAGCCAGTAGTTCGAGAAAGGAAATCAAAACAGTTTTCATGTACAGACAGGACTAACTTTTTGTCAATACTTGATTTGCTTAAAAACCCGCTATAGTTGCTCACTAATTCCTTTTTACCTTTTTTTGCAATAGATGTAGTAAAATCAATACTGGCTGCTCATGCCAGAAGAAACAAGGGGAAAACACTAAAAAATAGTTGCAATCAGGATGAACAAGGTGAGAAAGAAAATCAAACCTGCTCTTTCTTTTCCTCCTCTACACGCCAGGTCATTCTGATTCGATGTGTGGGTTGGTTAGTTAAATATTAAACGAGCAAAATATGGGCCAATTTTGCCTAAATTTTTGTATGCAAGTTTTTTCTTAGAAGAAATCCATATAAAGGTGAAACATTTTTATCTGTTTTTTGCTTCTTGGGGTTTTGAGCATGGGTGGCCTATAAATCAATCTCTTTTTTCACATGCATACACATCAGCCCTAGGAGATACCTGTCCAAAATCCAATGCACAAGCTAAAACCAGAACTTCAAGAGGGTTATGTTTGTTTTTATTCACAAAACTAAAAAAACATGAGTTGCCTATAAACCATTCCCTACTTGCCCAAACATTATAGAAACTTGCCTAGATATGTGGATAGCTAGAAACACAACCAGCACAGCAGCTACAGTTAGAGCAAATCCCCAGATAGATACATTGCCCAAAATCCAGTAGTGAAATTCACAACGAAACACAGCAGTTACTACTACAATTGCGAAACATGTAGTTCAACAAGACATTTGCCCCAAAATTCACTAGTAAAAGCCAAACCTTGTAACTTTGAAGACCTCTTTATTCCTTAATTTATTTTTCTACCACACAAGAAACATGAGTTGCCTGCATTTTTTCCCTGATTGCCTACACATATACTCAACTTGCCCAAAAGCTTTGACAAGTTTGAAGATCAACCAAAAAACAACAGCCTCGCGCAACCTACAACACTCTGCAGATACTTGCAAAAAATTCAAGCATAAACTAGAATAGTAATTTCAAGAGAGGGTTTCCATGTGTTTTCAGCACGAGTTGCCTGGAAATCATTCCAGACTTGCATGCACATCATACCAACCTGCCCAAAAAACACACATTATTTTGCATGCATAAAGTCTCGGTAGTTCTTTTTTGCAGTTTCGCAAACATTAACTGCCATGTTGTTGTATATTCCTTCATTAATAAATCCTTCGTTCCACAGGCATTTGTAAAAGAGAAGCATCTGAGAGGGCACAACAAGATGGAAGCTCACCTCTCAGGTCCATGGCCACCAAAACGGGGGCAAAAGTTGTGGCAATGGAGGAGAGGAACAGATGGAGAAGGGGAGGTCAAGGGGGGAGGTTTGGGGGTTACGACTAGGAAAGGGAAGGACGATTTGGTGCGTCAGCGTGAGCCAAGGCAGGCTAATGTCATATGGGGAGCAATAGTTAATATTGTGACAGACTCGCCCCTGGGGCCATGTGCAGTAGTTAATGTCATAGGGGGCCATTTCTTTCCTTTTTGGGTTTGCCAGCTGGATCCGGAAAGAGGTCCACTACTAATTCTAGGGTGTGTGCTGTGGACCGCTAGCCAGCCAACGGTTGCTGGCTAGCCGCGTCCTTTTTATAATATGCAAGAATAAGAATACAATAGTATAGTTGAGTTTTCAGAAAAAGGGAAGTTTCCTTAGAGTAATTGAATTTGTTCGTTAGTATTATCATTAAAGAAGAAAGGACATAAATAAGAAATAAAAAATAAAAAAACCAAAATTTTCAGGAAAGAATGAATTGCCGCTTTGTTGTTACCCTTTCAGAAAAAATAAATTGAAATAAAACTTAAAAAAAATAATGTGCTTTTATAAGGAAGAATGAATTACTGAAATTGGCTTTACCCTTTGAAAGAAAGTAAATAAAATAAAAACTAAAAAATTCAAAATAATGAGGTTTTCCAAGAAAAATAAGTTAGTGGCATTGGTGTTACCCTGTAAGAAGAAAAAAAATAAAAAACAAACAAACAACGAATTTTTTTGCACATAGCAGTCACAAAAAAATGCGATTTTCAATAATATGCAAGTATAAACATATAATAGTAAATTTTTACAAAAACAATTCCTAGGAAGGAATGAGCAACTCACATTGCTTCCCTTGAAGAAGAAAGAAAATAAAATAAAATAATAATTATAAAAATCAAATGAGGAACATTAACTAGAAGCAATGGTATCACCTTTTAAATAAGATATACAAAGAAACAAGTTTAAAAACTTGCACACTATTTCGCTCCAAACTTGCACCTTTTGTAGTATACAAACAATAATCATATAATAGCATACTTTTCACACATATTGCGTAGTATTTGCGTATATGCATTATTGCATTTACACTCACTCGACAACCAAAACATACCCACAAAATAAAAAGTAAAACCAACTAACAAAGAAAAGCAAAAGCAGAACACATTAAAACAGAAAAAAAAACAAAAGGGAGGGAGACAACCTTGGATTGCATAGTTAATGGGCTTGAGCCTAGTAGCAAATCGGCTGACCCGAATATTGTGTCAGTAAAAAAACAAGCCTAACACTATACGAGTTGGGCTTGATAGGAGGGGTACGTTGTGAGAGCATGCCGATATATATGTCATTGTAAATATTCATATTGCTTTCAATAAATTTGGTCAAACTTTATATAGTTTGACTGAGGACAAAGCTGCGCCGTCCGTTCCACAATGCAGTGCATATTAGGTTTCTTAAAATTCAAACACGTTTATCTTTTACCAAGTTTGACTTTATGTAATTTTCACTTTTCCAAAAGTGGTGAATAGTCCTAAAACAACCATAAATAAGTGAAATGAAATATATTTCACATAAACTTATTTTATGAGAGAATTATTTAATGGTTAGTTAGCACAATCGTGTTCCCAGTGATAAGATTCTAACATATGTCAATCTTGAATATATTTTGAGAGGATTTGTAATTCGAATTCCAAAAGATGATGAAAATTGTGAACTATAAAAATTATGGTGCGGTATTATACTTGCTTCATGTCATTTTACATAAGTTGTTTGTATTTTCTACTCCCTTTGTAACAAAATATTTGGAGTTCTTGGTTTACCCTAAGTGAAACTAAAGTTTGACCAAATTTATAGAGCTCCTAAATTGTACTCAGCAAATTGTTTGCTGAGTCACCGTGGAGAGGATCTCTACTTACGACCCTTTGTCGACATGGTGTAGTCTAGCCGTCGCTGCCGAGGGCAACACTCGGCAAAGCCCTTGCCGAGTTGTATCTGTCCTTCGCTGGGTATTTTTTAAACCCGGCGTACTATGTTATTCCTGTAATGTCCCTTCACCTAGCGTACGTATGCAGGGTACAATTATTTTTGTCATGCGTGTTCAATTTTTTTTGTTATGCGTGATAGGTGCACCCAACAAATTTAAAAAGATTCTTCTCCGTACAAGAGGAAATAAAAGCTTCACAGCATTCTGTTTCTTTCTCAATGGGCTTTTTTTGGGGGAAACTTCCAATCTATTCATCTTCAATCATGGTAGTACAACGAACACCATAAATAATAAAAACTACATCCATATCCATAGAACACCTAGCGACGGCTACAAGAACTGAAGCGAGCCGAAATGATAACAACTCAAATGTTCAGAGAAATGTCGGTTAGAGCTCTGAATTTTCGATTTAAGTGAAGCATCTCTAGTTATTGAATCTGCATATATCTACAAAGGTCTTTGCTAGAACCCAAAAAACAAGATACAGGAAAGTAGTAAATAGAACGTACGGCATTAGGCAAGCTACAACCCAAACTAGGGACATCACCCAGTAGTTACCAAGTACTCCCTCCGTCCCATAATATAAGAACGTTTTTGACACTAGTGTAGTATCAAAAACGTTCTTATATTATGGGACAGAGGGAGTAACAGATAAGAGACAGACAAGTTGGAGATTGGAGGTGGAAATTTGAACGTACCAGCTGCTGGTTGTGGCTGATACCAAGGATTATCATACATCAGTAATATTTGTTATCGATTGTAATATGAGCATGGTTGGGATGCAAGGTGATAGCGCTCCTAATAGCAGACTCTGCACTTCGCTTTTGAGATTCAGTACCACTCCCTCGTACAGAGATTCTTTCAAGTGCTAACAAGTGCTCGATACCTGTAAGTGGGGCATTCTTGTCCTGATTCCACCCATCGGCGTTCAACCATAGAGAGAGTCTCTGGAGCTTAGGCATTGCCCCAACTTGGAAGATCAGGTGTGGCATGTTCTTATCGCAGCAGACCTCAAACCGTTTTAGGATTGCGAATTTTGTCCCATCAATGGCAATTGTTTCTTCCAGGGCTCTATCAAACTCGAATTCCAGGTTGATGAGGGCTGGTAACTCTGCAAGAATACCAACACCATCCTCGTCCAGCTTCTCAACAGTGAGATCCAAGGTCTGGAGGTTATGTAGTTCCCCAATCCAGTTTGGGACCCGGGACATTTTCATCATGAGGAGACTCACAAGGTTGGGGGGAGGAGGCGACAAGGTTAGCGCCTCAGGTATACAAGGATGTAAAAAAAATTCCAGCACCTCGAGGTTACAAAGTTTTGCCAAAGAAGTGTTTAGAACATCAATGTCCGCTTCTTCAGATAAACTGGTTCCAAGACCTAGAGTTCTTAGATTGGTGAGCTTCCCTAGGCCCTTGATTTTGTTTTGAGTTCCGCTTCGATACACCCCCCCTCACAAAACGTATAAAGTGTAGTATGGACATTTCACAAATTGTATCCACTAGAACTGTACGCCGTAGGTACGTACAATTTGGGCACACACTCCTCCCTCATGGGCTCAGCCCGTTTAGATTCTTTTTTAAGTTTTAAACTTCAAAAAATGGATGGCTGAACCCTCGTACAGAGATTCTTTCAAGTGCTAACAAGTGCTCGATACCTGTAAGTGGGGCATTCTTGTCCTGATTCCACCCATCGGCGTTCAACCATAGAGAGAGTCTCTGGAGCTTAGGCATTGCCCCAGCTTGGAAGATCAGGTGTGGCATGTTCTTCTCGCAGCAGAACTCAAACCGTTTTAGGATTGCGAATGTTGTCCCATCAATGGCAATTGTTTCTTCCAGGGCTCTATCAAACTCTAATTCCAGGTTGATGAGGGCTGGTAACTCTGCAAGAATACCAACACCATCCTCGTCCAGCTTCTCAACAGTGAGATCCAAGGTCTGGAGGTTATGGAGTTCCCCAATCCAGTTTGGGACCCGGGACATTTTCATCATGAGGAGACTCACAAGGTTGGGGGGAGGAGGCGACAAGGTTAGCGCCTCAGGTATACAAGGATGTAAAAAAAATTCCAGCACCTCGAGGTTACAAAGTTTTGCCAAAGAAGTGTTTAGAACATCAATGTCCGCTTCTTCAGATAAACTGGTTCCAAGACCTAGAGTTCTTAGATTGGTGAGCTTCCCTAGGCCCTTGATTTTGTTTTGAGTTCCGCTTCGGTACCCCCCCCCCTCACAAAACGTATTAAGGGTAGTATGGACATTTCACAAATTGTATCCACTTGAACTGTACGCCGTAGGTACGTACAATTTGGGCGCACACTCCTCCCTCATGGGCTCAGCCCGTTTAGATTCTTTTTTAAGTTTTAAACTTCAAAAAATGGATGGCTGAACCCTCGTACAGAGATTCTTTCAAGTGCTAACAAGTGCTCGATACCTGTAAGTGGGGCATTCTTGTCCTGATTCCACCCATTGGCATTCAACCATAGAGAGAGTCTCTGGAGCTTAGGCATTGCCCCAGCTTGGAAGATCAGGTGTGGCATGTTCTTCTCGCAGCAGACCTCAAACCGTTTTAGGATTGTGAATGTTGTCCCATCAATTGCAATTGTTTCTTCCAGGGCTCTATCAAACTCTAATTCCAGGTTGATGAGGGCTGGTAACTCTGCAAGAATACCAACACCATCCTCGTCCAGCTTCTCAACAGTGAGATCCAAGGTCTAGAGGTTATGGAGTTCCCCAATGCAGTTTGGGACCCGGGACATTTTCATCATGAGGAGACTCACAAGGTTGGGGGGAGGAGGCGACAAGGTTAGCGCCTCAGGTATACAAGGATGTAAAAAAAATTCCAGCACCTCGAGGTTACAAAGTTTTGCCAAAGAAGTGTTTAGAACATCAATGTCCGCTTCTTCAGATAAATTGGTTCCAAGACCTAGAGTTCTTAGATTGGTGAGCTTCCCTAGGCCCTTGATTTTGTTTTGAGTTCCGCTTCGGTACACCCCCCCTCACAAAATGTGTAAAGGGTAGTATGGACATTTCACAAATTGTATCCACTAGAACTGTACGCCGTAGGTACGTACAATTTGGGCGCACACTCCTCCCTCATGGGCTCAGCCCGTTTAGATTCTTTTTTAAGTTTTAAACTTCAAAAAATGGATGGATGAACCCTCGTACAGAGATTCTTTCAAGTGCTAACAAGTGCTCGATACCTGTAAGTGGGGCATTCTTGTCCTGATTCCACCCATCGGCGTTCAACCATAGAGAGAGTCTCTGGAGCTTAGGCATTGCCCCAGCTTGGAAGATCAGGCGTGGCATGTTCTTCTCGCAGCAGACCTCAAACCGTTTTAGGATTGCGAATGTTGTCCCATAAATGGCAATTGTTTCTTCCAGGGCTCTATCAAACTCTAATTCCAGGTTGATGAGGGCTGGTAACTCTGCAAGAATACCAATACCATCCTCGTCCAGCTTCTCAACAGTGAGATCCATGGTCTGGAGGTTATGGAGTTCCCCAATCCAGTTTGGGACCCGGGACATTTTCATCATGAGGAGACTCACAAGGTTGGGGGGAGGAGGCGACAAGGTTAGTGCCTCAGGTATACAAGGATGTAAAAAAAATTCCAGCACCTGGAGGTTACAAAGTTTTGCCAAAGAAGTGTTTAGAACATCAATGTCCGCTTCTTCAGATAAACTGGTTCCAAGACCTAGAGTTCTTAGATTGGTGAGCTTCCCTAGGCCCTTGATTTTGTTTTGAGTTCCGCTTCGGTACACCCCCCCTCACAAAACGTATAAAGGGTAGTATGGACATTTCACAAATTGTATCCACTAGAACTGTACGCCGTAGGTACGTACAATTTGGGCGCACACTCCTCCCTCATGGGCTCAGCCCGTTTAGATTCTTTTTTAAGTTTTAAACTTCAAAAAATGGATGGCTGAACCCTCGTACAGAGATTCTTTCAAGTGCTAACAAGTGCTCGATACCTGTAAGTGGGGCATTCTTGTCCTGATTCCACCCATCGGCGTTCAACCATAGAGAGAGTCTCTGGAGCTTAGGCATTGCCCCAGCTTGGAAGATCAGGTGTGGCATGTTCTTCTTGCAGCAGACCTCAAACCGTTTTAGGATTGCGAATGTTGTCCCATCAATGGCAATTGTTTCTTCCAGGGCTCTATCAAACTCTAATTCCAGGTTGGTGAGGGCTGGTAACTCTGCAAGAATACCAACACCATCCTCGTCCAGCTTCTCAACAGTGAGATCCAAGGTCTGGAGGTTATGGAGTTCCCCAATCCAGTTTGGGACCTGGGACATTTTCATCATGAGGAGACTCACAAGGTTGGGGGGAGGAGGCGACAAGGTTAGCGCCTCAGGTATACAAGGATGTAAAAAAAATTCCAGCACCTCGAGGTTACAAAGTTTTGCCAAAGAAGTGTTTATAACATCAATGTCCGCTTCTTCAGATAAACTGGTTCCAAGACCTAGAGTTCTTAGATTGGTGAGCTTCCCTAGGCCCTTGATTTTGTTTTGAGTTCCGCTTCGGTACCCCCCCCCCTCACAAAACGTATAAAGTGTAGTATGGACATTTCACAAATTGTATCCACTAGAACTGTACGCCGTAGGTACGTACAATTTGGGCGCACACTCCTCCCTCATGGGCTCAGCCCGTTTAGATTCTTTTTTAAGTTTTAAACTTCAAAAAATGGATGGCTGATCCAGGATTCGAACTACAGTCCCCATGCACAATCAGTAAGCGCACAACCGTCTGGGATAGTTAATCTGGTGTGCATCTTATCCTTTTTTTCTCCTTCTTGTGCAGGCAAATAACGCTAAGAAAAAAAACACAACACCTACACTCTTTGTTTTTACTTTCGTTTATTTATGCACAGTTTTTGCTTGGGTTTTTATATTTACTTTTTTGTTCATAAAATACAAATATTATTCTTTTTAGAAATCGTACAGATTTTTTTTAAAAAAATCATCT
This sequence comes from Triticum urartu, assembly GCF_003073215.2. NCBI lineage: Eukaryota > Viridiplantae > Streptophyta > Magnoliopsida > Poales > Poaceae > Triticum > Triticum urartu. Next base: position 587,677,589 of record NC_053023.1, on the reverse strand, counting down.
CTTTAAAACTTGCTCAAATGCCAAAACACGAACATTTTCCAAAAAGACCGAACAAAATTTTGAATGCAAACATTTTTTGAAAAATAGTAAAAATTGAATTCCACAAAAAATCATAAAAATATGAACATAATTTGAATTCTGAAAGTTTTGAATATATGATAACCAAAAATAAACTGAAAAAAAAGAAAAGTCAAAGAATACGAAAAAGGAAATAAAAAATAAACAGAAAAAAATCAAACAGGAGAGAAGATAAAAAGAAAAAATGCGGTTCACGACCTCCGAGAAGGTTCGCAAAACCGGAAAAAATGACTGGGAAGCCGATGTTCCCAAAACTGGGAACGCTTGTTTGCAACTTTTCTTGGTGATTTGTTTTGAATTTTCCAAATAAAAATTGAAATCCATGATTTCTTTTTTGAAATTTGATAAAAATAAAATAAAATCCGCGAGCTCTTGGGCCGGCCCAACACACGCCTGACGGCAGCGATGTCGTCGCCTAGTTGTGCCAAGGCCTAAGCGTTTTATTTTATTTTCTACTTTTCATTTTTTATATTTTTCATTAATTCATTTTTATCTTTTTAATACCAAAATACAATTTTAAGTAAATTTCTTAAATAATAATTTTATATAATTTATTCTTGAAATATTTAATAAATGCTTTTAAAAACATTTACGGTTTTTAGTTCTATCTCTGTGTATTTATTACTTATGTTAAAAGCTCAAAATAACAATTTTAAGTACATGTTCAAACTATGATTTTAAATGTATTTTTCCTTCGAACCTAGAATGGTTGTGTCTACCATGGGCATGCCCACCAGCTTGCAAAAGTTGGGACCATTTTAAGAATGTTAAAAATAACACCATGTTCAAGTCGAGTTAGGCTGGAAGACTCGGTTTAAGAGCACGTTGCTTCTCGACAACCGTCAAATGACCCCAATTTTTTATTTACTTTTATGACCATCTCCAGGCACCATGCAAGTACTTTTATGGCCCTCTCACTTACCTAAACACCCTCTGTTGATCATGGTCTATGTTTGGACATCATTTAAATCAACCCAACTTTTGCAAGCAGGTGGGATGTCCATGGCAGACATCCATGCCAGGTTTGAATGATTTTGACACTATATGCAAGTTGCAACATGTTCAGCCATTTATTGGTCTTTTTGATCGAGAAAACTCCAGAAAATACAAAGAGATGCAAAAACCAAAACAGTTTGGCATTGAGCCTGGAATTGGTTGTACAAGGCCATGGAAAAATATATTTTCATTTCAAGGATGTCAAAAAACAACGTTCTCTCAACGGAGCCTTATGGGCTTCTTGCCTACCTGAACACCCTTTGTTGAACATGATCTATTTATGGACATCCTTCAAATGACACCAAATTTTGCAAACAGGTGGGCATGCCCATGGTAGGCATCCATGTCAGGTTTGAATGATTTTTTACACCGTATGCAAGTTGTGACACATCCGACCATATATTGACCTTTTTGACCAAGAAATCTTCAGAAAAAGCAAAAATTGTCAAAAACCAAAACAACTTGACATAGTGCCTTGAAACTGTCATACAAGGCCATGGAAAAATCGGGGTCATTTCAAGAATGTCGAAAAACAACATGCTCTCAGACGGTGCCTTCTGGCCGAACACCCTCCATTGAACAGGTTGTCCTTTTGGACATTCATGAAATGACCTCAACTTCTACCAGATGGGCATGCCCATGGTAGACATCCATTTCATGTGAGGAAAAATATTTAAAATTATAATTTAAATAGGTACTTAAAACTATTGCTTTATTTTCCCTTTTTTCATGCGCGACAGTGAATCGGCCCAGTATTTAATTTGTGAACTTTTTTTTCAAATTTGGGAACTTGTTTTCAAATCTATGAACTTTGTTCAATTTTGTCAAATTCGTGAACTTTTATTCTAATCGATGAAATTTTTTCAGTTTTGCGAACGTTGTTCCTCCTTGGAGTTGGGGGTGTTCGTGTGTTCCTGGGCCAGTCCATCAAAATCGAGGTCCCTGTGTCAAAATCTAAGTTGGCCCTATCTTGTTAGAGAAAAACGTTCGACTGGATCAAGTTGCCGTGTATGGCCGGTTGCATGCATAAAAAGTATTTTGAGGTGTTCTTTTTCAATTACTTTAATATAGATTTTTTTAAAGCATTTTGACGAAATGCCTCGAAAAAGCAAAAGTGTTTCCTCACATGCCTCAAGTGAATGGAGGCAATTTGGCATTTTAGAAAATATCTCCACAAATGACAGGAATCCTAAAGTTGATAATTTTATATACTCATAGAAAGTTGAAGTCATAAAGGTTATTTCTCTTTCTCTAACAACTTTTTTTTGGAGATCTAGATTGATGGGCCGATGGACTGGTCTTGCGTTTGGGCCTAGTGTTCTTATAATATTTGTGCTAATTTTTCACAAAAGGGCAGCGTAGTGGAGCGGCAAAGCTGTGTAGTTTTGAGGATGAGGTGACTAGTTCGATTCCTTGTGGGAACAAATACCTTTTTTCTGGATTTTTACGTCTTTGAGTAGCAAGTGGCCTAGCACCTTGTGGGCCGGCCCAGTTGTCCAGGGACTCGTCCGTACGCACGTCGGGTATCAACTATCTAGCATGGCTTTTTTCCCCTAGGGTTCCACCCATCCTCTGGCGATCTCGCCAGAGTCCACGCAAATTCTCGCCGTTCTGCCGGATTCTTTCGATAGACAGCGAGATCCACTACTGCTGAGCAGGTGTACGTGTGTGCATGGCTGAATCAGAGGCGAAGGGGGTGGAGAATCAGGGGGTAGATCGGGCGGCGGCGGCAGATGTGGTGACAGCGCTAGGGGGCGGGCGATGGGACCAGAGGAAGGCGAGGGGGTTCGGGCGGCGGAAGTAGAGAAGGATATAGGTAGGAGGGCAGGAAGAGGTCGTAGATGGGGGGACTCGACAGATGAGGAGGAAGATTTTGGGGAGGATGTCGATGCTGATCCGGATCTGGAGAACCAGTTTGCAGGGATGAGGCTGCACGGGAAGGAGGAAGATGATCTCGACTTCTCGGCGGAGGTGGATGATCTGATTAAGGACGTTCGCTGGCTTGCTCTATTTAGGGTTCATAACACCAAGCCTTTTAGTCATGCAGCGCTATTGTCCCAGATGCGCAATGCTTGGACTGCAGCACAGGGGGTCATGTTCAATATCAAAGGGCCTAACCTATTTCTGGTCCAGTGTCATTGCCTTGGTGACTAGAGGAAGATCATGGAGGGAGGCCCGTGGTTGTTTCGTAGAGCCCCGGTGGTTCTTCAGGAATATGACGGCTTCTCGGATGTCAATGAATATAAACTCAACATGTTACCAGTTTGGGCTCGGGTCAAAGGACTGCCAGATGGCCTGACAAGGAAGCGGGAGCTTGCTGAAAAAGTGGCGGCGAAGGTTGGCGATCCTCCCTTCAATGTGGTCATCAACGAGGGACGCATCAATCCTGCTAGCACCCTGCGGGCGAGGGTTTTTGTTGATGTGAATACTCCACTGGTTCGTTTTGTTCACATAACATTGAAGGAACGGAAGAAATACAGTTTCCTCTATGAAAACTGCCGGACTTTTGCTTTGCGTGTGGTCTTATGGGGCATCTCGCTGAAGAATGTGGGGATGGGGTGCATGACCCCAGATCTTTTGAATGGGGGGAGTGGTTGCTGTGGGAACCGGAGATGCCAGCGGCCCAAACCTATGGTGCTAGGGGGAGAGGCGACGGTGGAGCGAGAGGAAGGGGTAGGGAGTCAGGCAGAGATGATCGGGGGGAAGAGGATGGGGGAGATCTGCGGGTGGCAGTGGTAGGGGAGATGCAGTGGGGACTAACTCACCAGCTCCACATAGCATGGATATAGAAATCATTGGCGGCAGCAATGAGCGGGGAGAGAAGGGAGCTCGCAAAATACTGGTGAAGACGGATGGTTCTCGTGCAATCGGGGGACAGCCAGTTTCAAACCTTGCTGGAAAGGTTGCAGGGACAGTCAAATTATTGGAAGGTGCTACCCCGAGCTCAAGCAAGGCCACGGCATCCACACCAGAGAAGGACCCGCTGGTGAAGAGGAGGAAACAGCAAGTTGACGAGGATATGATCAAGCTACAAGCAATGGAGGCGGCCTCCCTTGAGGAGAGCCGCCGAGCCCAATGAGGACTCTATGCTGGAACTGTCATGGGATTGGCGACCCTGCGACAGTCCATGAGCTCCGCGATCTCGTGGGGGCTAGTGCGCCGTCGGTTCTTTGCATTATGGAGACTCAAATTGCAAAAAATCGAGTGGAAGGTTTGGCGGCTTCTTTAGGTTTCCAAAATAGTTTTGCAGTTCCTAGCAGTGGACGTAGTGGTGGGCTTTGTATTTTTTGGAAGACAGATGTGAACTTGGCAATAAAAAATTTCTCACAGTATCATATAGACTCGTGGGTTTCTGAACCAGGGTCCGAGCAATGGCGCCTTACATGTTTCTATGGTGAAGCCAACAGGAACTTGAGATATAAAACATGGGACACTATGAAGAGGCTGAGGGGGGAGAGCACGTTACCCTGGCTTTGCATAGGTGATTTCAACGAGATTCTCCGATAGGAGGAGCAAATGGGCCCTAATCCTCGTGATAGCGCACAAATGGAGGGTTTCAGAGAAGCGGTGGATGTATGTGAATTGGCTGACTTGGGATACTGTGGGCTAGATTGGACTTTTGAGAAACGAGTTAGGGGAGGTGATTTTTGTAGAGTCCGTTTGGACCGGGCTTTTGCCTCTGCAAGTTGGTCGCACATCTTCCCGTTTGCGAGAGTGGAGCATCTGACAGCAGTGAAGAGTGATCATAGTCCAATTCTTCTTTTGAATGAGATGGAAGCGGGAAATCAGCGCATTGCAGTTAAGAAACCGTTTCGTTATGAATGTGTTTGCGAAGGAGATAGCCGTTTTAACGGTATTGTTGAAGATGCATGGAGAAGTGATGGCCCAGCCTCTTCGGTGACTGAATTGTCTAACAAGCTTCAGGCAGTGGCCGCCTCTTTATCCAGGTGGGGACGGATCACCTTTGGATCGGTCCGTCAGGAGATACGACTGCTACGCCGGCAACTCGCAACGTTGCGTGCAGACCCGTTGCGAACGGGACCCAGCGACGAGGAACGTAGGGTCGAGGATCGAATGGTGGAATTGGCGTACAGAGAGGAAATCATGGCCAGACAGCGGGCGCGTATTTCATGGTTGTCCGAGGGTGATAGTAATACCAAATTTTTCCAAAGGAAGGCTAGTGCTCGACTGGCCAAAAACAGTATAATCCAGTTGGACCGTAATGACGGAACTACGTGCACTGATCCGGTCGAACTCGCGGACATGGCCACGACCTTTTACTCAAATCTGTACACGTCAGAAGGAACAATAGGTATGGAAGAGGTGTTATCGCACATACCGGTGAGGGTGGATGGCAATATGAATGCCCGCCTGAATGCAACATATAGTAAGGATGAGGTTAAGGAAGCTCTGTTTCAAATGTTTCCAACTAAAGCACCAGGGCCGGACGGTTTTCCGGCACATTTTTTTCAGAAACATTGGGACTTATGTGGCGATGAGTAACAAGGATGATCATTAGAGTGCTTGATGGTGTGGACTCACCGGAGAAGATCAACAATACGTTCATCGTTTTAATCCCTGAGATAGCAAGTCCAAAAGTTTTAGGACAATTTCGGCCGATAAGTCTTTGCAATGTGATCTACAAGATCGCTTCGAAGGTCTTAGCAAACAGGCTGAAAGTAACCCTCCCCGAGATCATTTCCGAAGAGCAGTCAGCTTTTGTCCCTGGTCGTCTCATCACAGATAACTTCATCACAGCCTATGAATGTTTACATTATATGAAAACTAGGAGGGTGAAGGGAAACAGATACTGTGCTTTAAAGTTGGATATGATGAAAGCGTATGATCGCTTGGAGTGGTCTTACTTGTGAGCTGTGATGATAAAGATGGGCTTTAGTTCCCGTTTTACTGATACGGTCATGAGATGTGTGACATCGGTCTCCTTTTCAGTTCTATTTAATGGAAGGAGTCTGGATGGGTTTAAGCCCTCTCGAGGCTTGCGTCAGGGTGATCCTAGCTCGCCATATTTGTTCCTGCTAGCAGCAGAGGGGCTGTCATGTTTGTTGAAAGCCGGCGCAGGAGTACGTGGAATCATAGTCGCGCCGAATGCACCTGAAGTTAATCATCTGCTATTTGCAGACGACAGTTTGCTTTTCTTTGAAGCAACTGATGCGAGCGCAACTCGGATTGAGGAGTTGCTAAGGATCTATTGCAATGCCTCGGGTCAGAGGGTAAACATGGATAAGTCATCCATTTTCTTTAGTAAAGGAGTACCAGATGCTGCTCGTAATTCCATCAAGAACATTCTGTCTGTTCACAATGAATCATTGACAGAGAAATATTTAGGCTTGCCATCAGATGTGGGGAGAGCAAAAGAAGGGTCGTTTAAATCTTGAAAGATAGAATTTGGAAGAAGGTGCAAGGGTGGATGGAGAAGTGCTTATCGGCTGGTGGGAAGGAAGTACTGATTAAGTCCGTGGCCCAGTCCATTCCAACGTATTCTATGTCATGCTTTAAATTGCCAAGGGGCTTGTGTGAGCATATCAATGGCATCATCAGGAAGTTCTGGTGGGGGAGCAAGAATGGCCAGCGGAAAACTGCCTGGGTTTCATGGAATACTATGTCCAAACCCAAGTTTATGGGAGGGTTGGGCTTCAGGGATTTGGAGTTGTTTAACCTAGCATTACTTGCACGCCAAGCTTGGAGGCTTCTGCAGGACCCGGCTTCGCTCAGTGCTCGCATCCTTAAAGTCAGGTACTTTCCAGACTGTCATCTTCTGGATGCTGTTTTGGGTGCAGGTCCGTACCAGGTCTGGCGCTCCATATTAGAAGGGAGGGACGTGCTAGCACAAGGGCTCATCAAGCGCATTGGATTGGGAACGCATACAAATATATGGCAAGATAACTGGCTTCCGAGAGACTACAAACTTCGACCGATCTGTGCACGGTCGGCCAATCCGCCAAATCTAGTTTCGGATCTGATTGACCCCACCACCAGGTCATGGAACAAGCATGTGATCATGGAACATTTTATTGCTCCCGATGTTGAAGTTATTATGAACATACCATTGAGCACTCGGATTCAGGAAGATTTTTGGGCCTGGCACTATGATAAGAGGGGAGTCTTCTCGGTTCAATCAGCTTACCGAATGATATCTGCAGTCAAGACTCATAGGGAGGACTGGCTCGACCACCGACCGAGGCACTCAAATATTGCAGCAGACAAGAGTTCATGGTCGCAGCTCTGGAAGGTGCGGGTCCCTTCCAAGATCAGGGTGTTCGTATGGAGGTTAGCGCACACTTCGATCCCTATAGGGCTTGTTCGACACGAGAGGAACATGGCAGATACACCGGCGTGCTCGATTTTTGGAGCCGAGGAGGATACCTGGCGCCACTCCCTACTCAGCTGCCGCATGGCTAGATGTGTATGGGCATTGGGTGATGATGAGCTTTTGGAACATGTGATATCAAACCAGAATCCCGACGCACGGTCGTGGCTGTTCTGGTTGTTTGAAACAACAAGCCAGCAGGATTTAACGCGTGTTCTAGTGACAATGTGGGTGATTTGGTGGGCTCGACGGAAAGCAATCCATGAGGAGGAGTTTCAAAGCCCACTGTCGACCATGAGTTTTATCAGGCAGTTTTTGGAGGAGCTGGATATCGTGGAAGCTCAACAGCCGCGGTCGTCCTCAGCGCATGCGGCACCGAGAGCACGTGCATGGCTTCCGCCATATGGAGAAGCTGTGAAGATTAACTGTGATGGCGCCATATCAACGCTGGGCAAGAAGGGAGCGGCTGCCGTGGTATGCCGAGATAAAACAGGGAAGTTTCTTGGAGCATCAGCATTAGTTTTTGAGGGCTTGATCGACCCGGCGAGCTTGGAGGCACACGCGTGCAGTGAGGCCCTTGCCCTTGCCCGCGACTTGAATTTGCAGGAGCTGGTAATTGCATCAGATTGCTTAGAAGTGATCTCCAACATAAAGCAACAAGCATCACCAGTGTATGCGCCGATTCTGCAGGACATACACATTAGCATGAACCTTTTTACTTCAGTTTTCTTTCGCTTTGAACATAGAGAAAATAATTTCGAGGCCCATTCGATTGCAAATGGAGCTGCGTCTCTGCGAGTTGGCCGCCATGTGTGGCTAGGGATCCTTCCTGAAATTGCATGTATTCCGGATGTGATGAACTTTGAATAAATCCCTAGTTACCTTAAAAAAAAGGGTATCAACTGTCAACGACGTACTTTCAAAAAATGACCATCATGCCCATCACTATGAAGGGGTATAGGGTAATCACAGCCGTTGATGTGTTTAGAGGAGGGGGAGGGGGGTTGTACCGAAGCGAAAGTGTTTTTTTTAGAAAAGGAGGATGACCCCCGACCTCTGCATCTGGGCGATGCATACGGCCACTTTATTAATTATTCTCACAAGACCTTACAAAGTCATACAACAGTAAGACTAAAGCCGCCGTCTAAGCAACAAACTGTCGCTACACCTACCCAGTTGATGAAGGGGCGCAGATAGCCTTGGCCTAATACCAAACAAACATCGCAGCCAAGCCTAACATCTAAGACCTGAGACCCCAACCTAGCCACTTGTCGGGTCTGGGGCACACACTGGTCCGGCGTGCTCTCAGAGGCCGCCGCCGCCAACTGCCGCCACTCCATCTTCAGAACTGTACTGATGCATATCTTGCTTGGTCTAGCTATCGTCGACGCCACCATGGCGCCCAACGGCACCTCCTCCCTGCGCGCAAACAGCTGAGCACGTCGCGGTCGCCACTGATACACCTCAGCGCCATGCTGCCAAGTACCACCAGCCGACACAGTTTGAAGTCCCTAGGCCCTTGATACTGTCGACTGAGGTCTGCAGCGTGTGAAAATATTTCAGATATCGTAAGGATTTCATTTTACCAATGCCCTCAGGCAGCCTTTCAAGACATGGAATATGCAGATTCAACAAGTGCGTAAGGAGAAAAATATCCATTGGTATACAAGACGACTCATCTATATCCACTGTTTCCAACATCTGTAGCCCTCTAAAGCCCTCTAATTTGGGTTGGTAGCTGGCACTTATAACAGCCACGAATCCATATATGTCGCAGCTGATGTAGGATGCAGAATCGTTTTATTTAATACTGCGTTGGCGGGGTCTTAAACTTAAGACATCTTGGCTCGAATATCATATTGAATTCATGCATCGACCAACTCATCCAAAAGTCCGAATTGATGGAGGGAGGTGGGCAATATATTTCAACAAAAAGGATTCAGAAATTTATACCAGAAATGTCTGCACGAATCTCCATTATTGTGCAAGGGATCTTTACCCACTATATACCTTCACCTTTCGATTTACTTATGTTTCGCCGAAGATGAGCATGTCTCCAAGCTTCAGGCCGATGGACAACGCACAGCAGGCCCATCCTGACCACAGGTACACGATTGCCCATTCACTAACTTACTTCAGCTGCACATTTGTTAAGTCCAGGCTCACAACCTGTCGAAAGCACCTGATCGACGGAAGACCGTAAACTGCTACTGGCAAGAGCTTCAGGATCCTAATTTCTCCATTCTGGTGGTGGGGCTTGTTCCATTTTGACAAGAAGATCCTCTCCCCTCCGCCTCTGCCAAGAGATATCGTTCTTCTCATCATCCTGACCAGACGAGGCCAAGCAGATGACACCATCTTTATCCTCTGCATAACCAACAATTAAACATTAGAACGCACTGTGAATAGGAAAGAAGAGAAAGGTTTAGCGCCTGAAATCAGGGATGCACCAAGCGCGTCCCCCTCGGCTTCACATCTTCAAAGGTCAGACGAGAGAAAGCATCTTGCTCAGAACCTGTTCTTTCGGACCGAGTAACAGAGCACACATGAGTGAACTTAACTGACACATGTTTTGATTCACCCTAGAATGCACTACGGACTTCAAAGTAAGCACATAACAGTTGAATGTTAAAAATCAGGGTACACCAAGCGGCCGTCCTCAGCTTCCCACATGCCAGGATATGTGACTTACGAGGAGCCTACGCAGATCCCAGTTGGTGCAGAGGCCGGGGAAGTGAAATTCTCCCCCAATTTTAAAGATTCCGTATAAGGTAAGACTGGAAGAGGATGGGAGAGGAAGGGGAGGCGGAAACGCGGCCGCCAGAGGCGACCGGACTTTCGCGGCCGCCGAGCCGTTCCTCGCCGGAGGGTTCTGTGGAGGGACTGTCATAGATCCGCTCGCCATCTCCAAGTGCTCTTATTGTGGCGGCGCCGCTGGGAGGAAAGGAGGGGCCGGCGGGATCGCGTGGTTTTGATCGCGGAAACACGGCACATGGAGAGATCGGACGGGAGAGGAGTAGATCGACACAATGGCGGGTTCAATTCTCCGTCGGGACGGATCCCGGCAACTGGATCGAAGGCCGCCTACGTTTCACTCCACAATTGCGCTGGATGGTTCTCCTAGATTTGGAGAATGACGTGTTAGCCGGCGACTATCTTCCGGACAGCGAATTGATCGAGGTAGGGCTGCATTTCATGATTGATGAATATGATGTGGTTGTTGGTCAATGTGTGCAGGTTGATCTACCTCCGAAGGCAGCGGAGGTGGTTGATCTGACGGAGACGACGGCTCCTGGAAGACCGAGAGGGCGATTTTGGGCTCTCATTGAAAATGATGACGAAGAACAGGTGGAGAATCAGGTCTCGACGAGTCGGCTAGTGGTTTCGCAGGTTACGGGATCGATGGAGTCGCCGGACAAGGCGGTGCCCGATCATCGTCGATCAAAATTTCAAAATCCCAAGCCGACTGTGAAATCCTGGATCGGCCCGATCCCTAAGGTACTCCGAGAACCCGTTACTTTGTCAGATTTTATGCCGGAAACATGGACTCTAGTTACTCGGAAGAAGAAGGGAAAGAAGGGTCGGCCGCCGCCGCCGCTAAGGTCGCCGGTGGCGAGATCGGTGAGCGTTATTCAAGCGGCCAGAAGGGCTCGCTTGAATTTGCTGCTGGGCCAAGGAAACGATTCAGATGCGGCGATGGTCGTGGGCTCTCTAGGCCCGGGTAAGGCCCAGCCAGAAGCCCAAGCCTCGTTCGATCCTCATCCTACGTGCGTGCATGTATCATCGTTGCCCGAGGCCTTCGTGATCGCGGCTAGGGTTTTGCACACACCGGGTTTCCCGACTCTTGGCGCGGGGCGGGCGACTAGAATCTTCTACGCCGGTGAGATGGCTGGATGTGGGCCACCACCCGTCAAGCGTGGGCTGCCGCCCGCCGTTGGTGCCAGCGATGCCGGCCATGGCGTTCCGCCTCCACAAGGGCCGCAACCCACTGCTACCGGTCCGCCGGCTGGAACCGGAGCAGGCTGAGGCGCTTAGCCTACCGCGAGGCAAGGGCCGCTGGTTGTAGCCTCGGGTTCACAAGCGCCGGTGCATGCTGCTCGGCCAAGTGCGTGGCAGCCGGAGGAACCGGCGCAGCCGCCGGTGGCCAAGGCTCCGGCCCTAGGAAGGGGTCGGGGCTCGCACCATGGATGGGATGGTCAAGGACGCGGTGGATACGACAGAGATGGTCCGATATACAACCGGTACGGGCAGTGGGGCGACGATGGTTACGATGCATATGGTGAGGGGCTGCACCGTGGATCATCCTCCGGTGGCGGCCGTAGTTTCAACTCGTACAATGGCGACGGTCCAGGACATGGATCTCAGGGCCCACTCGGTAATTTTGTTGAAGGTGTCGACGGCCCCAATGATCGTTTCCGGGCAGACTATCGGCGTGGCGGGAGAGGGAGGCGCCCACCTCCACCGCGACACCCTCCGCCGCCACCACCGCCCGTTGCGGACATGGCTCCGGGGGCGGAGATGGAGCACTCAGCAGATGTGGCGGGGGTCTCATCCACGTTGCCCGCGGCAGCGGTTGACGCGGTCAGGGCTCTGGTAGCGGTGACCATTCCGACGGCTTCTGGAGTCGCTAAAACTAGGGATTGTGCGACGGACAAAGGGCCGGACAAAGCATAGGGAGAAAAGCTTTCGAAGTGGGCAATTAAGAAGAAATTTCCTTGCTATATATGTGGCGAACCGGGACACTTTGTGGCAGAGTGTACTAATGAGCTTTGTGACTATTTGCCTCAGATCGCAGCATGTGACCGGTGATTGCCCACTCCTATCCGGTCCTAAACCTGGCGTAAACATTTTTGGGGTGTGTTGCAAGGAGTTGATGTTCTTTGAGATACCGGAGGTGGATCCTCTACCTCAGGTGGTTGAGAGTTCCTTCCCAGCTGTGGTTCGGATTACTAATGGACAACTGACTGATGCTCAGATTGTAAGGCAGCTGCGTGACCTGGTACCGGGTAACTATCAGTGGCATCTTGACAAGCTGGAGGGACAGGCTTACAAGGTGGATTTCCCACTAAAGAGGACCAGATGCATTTTCTTAAGTGGGGTATGTGCAGAGTTCCAAGTACCAACATTATCATTGCTTTTGATGAGTGGAAGCAGGAAGAACCAGAGGTACACCTTTAGAGAAGGTGTGGGTACGTTTCTTTGGCGTACCACCAAAACTGATTGAACACTTCCTGATTGCTTGGAGCTTGGGTTCTATGATTGGCAAAACATAAAAGGTGGACATGCCTTTCACTCGTGCACAAGGGGTCGCGAGGTTGCTGGTCAGTGTTGTGAGCGTTGAGTTCATACCAGATGTAGTTAGATGGACACATGTTGGAGTCACGTACGTTTTAGAGCTTGATATTGAAGACACTCTGATTTCCCAGGATGGGGATGAGATTCAGGATATGGACACAACTGAGGGGGACGGAGCCCCGGGAATCAGGATAAGGGGCACGATAATTCACCACGGGAGTCGGCCAAGGGGCCAAATGCGCAACCATATAAGGCAGATAACTCTGCCAAGGAGGCGCCCCCGTCCACAACTCTGATGAACACACTTCATTTTGGTTCGTTTGGAGCGAGGTCGGATCCTAGTCGGTTATGGAGCACCAGAGTTGAGGCGGACGACCCGGCGGAACTTGAGCTACCACCGGTGTTGGTCCCTATTTTTGAGCCTACGACGGCCTTACTACGAGAGAGGTTTCTGGTACCCCACAGCAGGCACCACAGGGGCTACGACACACTAACAGTGGCCTAGTCACGATGGGTTCCACGCCTAGTGGGCCAGTGGGCACTTGCGGGCCAATCGCGAGTGGGGGGGGGTCGTGGGCAGGAGGCCCATAGCGCCCGCCTACACGCGTCGGGCTCGACCTTCTCGGGAGGGGCGCCTGGACAGGAGGTTCGAGGTGCTCTTTCTCCCTCAGTTGTCCCGGGCGAGCTGGGGGAGAGGTGCAGGCAGGAGGCCCATGGCATAACCTCTCCGCAGGGCCGCGCCGAGAAGAACGGACAAGGGCCGCACTGTTCTGTTGGCGAGGGGGGGGGACCGGGACTATTGAGCAGGTGGCTCCACGGTCCCCTTCCCCCTTGGCCACTACGGGCGATTTCCGCTCGACCACGCCCTACCCTTGATGACCCACAAGTATAGGGGATCTATCATAGTCCTTTTGATAAGTAAGAGTGTCGAACCGAACGAGGAGCAGAAGGAAATGATAAGCGGTTTTCAGCAAGGTATTCTCTACAAGCACTGAAATTATCGGTAACAGATAGTTTTGTGATAAAGTAATTTGTAACGGGTAACAAGTAACAAAAGTAAATAAAGTGCAGCAAGGTGGCCCAATCCTTTTTGTAGCAAATGACAAGCCTGGACAAATTCTTATATAGAGAAAAGCGCTCCCGAGGACACATGGGAATTATCGTCAAGCTAGTTTTCATCACGTTCATATGATTCTCGTTCGGTACTTTGATAATTTGATATGTGGGTGGACCGGTGCTTGGGTGCTTTCCTTACTTGGACAAGCATCCCACTTATGATTAACCCCTATTTCAAGCATCCGCAACTACAAAAGAAGTATTAAGGTAAATCTAACCATAGCATGAAACATATGGATCCAAATCAGCCCCTTACGAAGCAACGCATAAACTAGGGTTTAAGCTTCAGCCACTCTAGCAACCCATCATCTACTTATTACTTCCCAATGCCTTCCTCTAGGCCCAAACAATGGTGAAGTGTCATGTAGTCGATGTTCACATAACACCACTAGAGGAGAGACAACATACATCTCATCAAAATATCGAACGAATACCAAATTCACATGACTACTAATAGCAAGACTTCTCCCATGTCCTCAGGAACAAACGTAACTACTCACAAATAATATTCATGTTCAAAATCAGAGGGGTATTGATATGCATATAGGATCTGAACATATGATCTTCCACCAAATAAACCAACTAGCATCAACTACAAGGAGTAATCAACACTACTAGCAACCCGCAGGTACCAATCTAAGGCTTTGGGACAAAGATTGGATACAAGAGATGAACTAGGGTTTGAGAGGAGATGGTGCTAGTGAAGATGTTGATGGTGATTGGCCCCCTCCCGATGAGAGGAGCGTTGGTGATGACGATGGCGATTATTTCCCCCTCCTGGAGGGAAGTTTCCCCGGCAGAACAGCTCCGCCGGAGCCCTAGATTGGTTTCGCCTCGTGGCGGCGGAGTTTCTTCCCGAAAGCTTGCTTCTCATTTTTCCTCAAACGAAAGACTTCATATAGCAAAAGATGGGCACCGGAGGGCCACCAGGGGGCCCACGAGGCAGGGGGGCGCGCCTCCTACCCTCGTGGCCAGGGTGTGGCCCCCCTCTGGTATTTTCTTCGTCTAGTATTTTTTATTAATTCCAAAAATGACTTCGTGAAGTTTCAGGACTTTTGGAGCTGTGCAGAATAGGTCTCTAATATTTGCTCCTTTTCCAGCCCAGAATTCCAGCTGCCAGCATTTTCCCTCTTCATGTAAACCTTGTAAAATAAGAGAAAATAGGCATAAGTATTGTGACATAACGTGTAATAATAGCCCATAATGCAATAAATATCGATATAAAAGCATGCTGCAAAATGGACGTATCAACTCCCCCAAGCTTAGACCCCGCTTGTCCTCAAGTGGAAGCCGATAACGATAAATAATGCCACATGTTTAGAGGTACAGGTGTCGATAAAATAAAATACGGACATGAGGGCATCATGATCATTCTTATAACAGCAACATATATGGATATTGTCATATGATTTCTTATGCTCAAGTAAATAATCTATTCACAATGTCAAGTATGAATCAGGAACTTCATTGAGAACTAACAAACTATAATCTCATTCATTGAAGCAATTACAATTTATCATAACATCGGAAAGAGTCTATGTAAGAGCTTTTCAGCAAGTCCACATACTCAACTATCATTTAGTCTTTCACAATTGTTAACACTCACGCAATACTTCTGGTTACGGAGTTTTAATCGGACACACAGAAAGATAGGGGCTTATAGTTTCGCCTCCCAACCTTTTACCTCAAGGGTAATGTCAACAATAATAGTTCATGCTTACTTACATCCAATTGGATATATATATCAGGATCTTTCCAACACAATGTGCTTGCCAAAGGATAAAATGTAAAAAGGAAAGGTGAAAATCACCATGACTCTTGCATAAGGGTAAGAGATAAAAGTAAAAGATAGGCCCTTCGCAGAGGGAAGCAGAGGTTGTCACGCGCTTTCATGGTTGGATGCACGAAATCTTAATGCAAAAGAACGTCACTTTATATTACCACTTGTGATATGGACCTTTATTATGCAGTCCATCGCTTTTATTACTTCCACATCACAAGATCGGATAAAGCTTATTTTCTCCACACTAATAAATCATACATATTTAGAGAGCAATTTTTATTGCTTGCACCGATGACAACTTACTTGAAGGATCTTACTCAATTCACAGGTAGATATGGTGGACTCTAATGGCAAAACTGGGTTTAAGGATATTGAAAGCACAATTAGTATCTCTACTTGGTGCAAAGAATTGGCTAGCATGAAGGAGAAAGGCAAGCTCAACATGTTGAATGATCCATGACAATATACTTTATTTCAGATGTAAGAAAACATAACACATTATGTTGTCTTCCTTGTCCAACATCAACTCTTTAGCAGTTGAAGGGGAGTGCCCATACCCATATGATTATGTCTCCCTTGCTGGTGAAGAAGATGGTGGTGATGATGGGTAGTCGCACATCGAGCGTAAGAGATCCTCCAACTTGCGGATAATGCCCCTGAGTGCAACGATATGCTCCTTCAACAAAATATTTTCACGTGTGAGATACTTGTTTTGTATACGAGCTAACTCAATCATCTTGAAAGCTTCGATCTCAGTTGGGGTAAGAAGATTGTGATCAAGTTGAAGGATGCCTTCTGTTGCCAGAACTTGGTCCTCCGTGGCCTTCTTGATCCCTTCATCCTTGTTGATCTCCATGGGTTCTTCCCTCTTCAGGTCTATCTTCATGAGCCAAGCATCGTTGTCACAATTGTTGGAGGAGGGGGATGACATGATGCCTGGCCTTTACAACCCTGACATAAAACAACTCGAAACAAGAACATAGGATAATTGCGTGATACGGTGGTCAAAACCTTCGGGAGATTATATAATGAATTTTTACTGACCAAAAGAAGTATCGTGCTAGAAAACGGAGTCCGGAGAGCGCACAAGGTGCCCACGAGGTAGGGGGCGCGCCCTCCACCCTCGTGGAGGCCTCGTGTCCTTCCCGGACTTCTTCTTATTTTCCTATTTTCTTACGTTTTCCAAAATGGAGAAAAATTGCCATTAGAACTGTTTTGGAGTCGGTTTACTTACCGTACCACATACCTATTCCTTTTCGGAGTCTGAAACGTTCCGGAAAGTATCCCTTATGTATTCCTCCGGGGTTACAGTTTCAATAATATTAGTTTCAACATTTATAGGATTACCTGAGATATAATGTTTGATTCTTTGGCCATTCACCACCTTAGGATTTGTGCCTTCGAAGTTGTTGATTTTTATGGCACAGGAACGATAGACCTCCTTGATAATGTAAGGACCTTCCCATTTAGAGAGAAGTTTTCCTGCAAAAAATCTTAAACGAGAGTTTTATAGCAACACATAATCACCTACATTAAACTCACGCTTTTGTATTTTTGTCATGCCATCTTTTGACTTTTTCTTTAAACAATTTAGCATTCTCATAAGCCTGGGTTCTCCATTCATCAAGTGAGCTAATGTCAAATAACCTCTTCTCACCGGCAAGTTTGAAATCATAGTTGATCTCTTTAATGGCCCAATATGCCTTATGTTCTAATTCAAGAGGTAAGTGACATGCTTTTCCATAAACCATTTTATATGGAGACATACCCATGGGATTTTTATATGCAGTTCTATAGGCCCATAATGCATCATCAAGTTTCTTGAACCAATTCTTTCTAGATCTATTAGCAGTCTTTTGCAAAATTAGTTTGAGCTCTCTATTACTCAATTCTACTTGACCACTAGACTGTGGGTGATAAGGAGATGCAATTCTATGATTAACAACATACTTGGCAAGCATTTTACGAAAGGCACCATGAATAAAATGTGAACCACCATCAGTCATTAAATATCTATGAACTCCAAACCTCGGAAAAATAACTTCTTTAAGCATCTTAATAGAGGTGTTAGGATCAGCACTACTAGTTGGAATAGCTTCTACCCATTTAGTAACGTAATCAACAGCAACTAAAATATGTGTATACCCATTAGAGGAAGGAAAAGGTCCCATATAATCAAAGCCCCAAACATCAAATGGTTCAATAACAAGTGAATAATTCATAGGCATTTCGTGACGTCTACTAATATTACCAATTCTTTGACATTCATCACAAGATAAGACAAACATACGAGCATCCTTGAAGAGAGTAGGCCAATAAAAACCGGATTGCAATACCTTATGCGCAGTTCTGTCTCCAGCGTGGTGCCCTCCATAAGCTTCGGAGTGACACTTGCGTAGGATCTGTTCCTGTTCATGCTCAGGTACACAACATCTAATAACACCATCTACTCCTTCTTTGTAAAGATGTGGGTCATCCCAAAAGTAATGTCTCAAATCATAGAAAAACTTTTTCTTTTGCCGGTATGTGAAACTAGGTGGTATAAATTTAGCAACAATGTAATTGGCATAATCAACATACCATGGAGCAGTACGAGAAGCATTTATGATATTTAATTGTTCATCAGGAAAGCTGTCATCAATAGGTAGTGGGTCATCAAGAACATTCTCTAACCTAGACAAGTTGTCTGCAACGGGGTTCTCATCTCCCTTTCTATCAATAATATGCAAATCAAATTCTTGTAGCAAAAGAACCCATCTAATAATTAAGTCTAGGCTTAGCATCTTTCTTTTCCATAAGGTATTTAATAGCAGCATGATCAGTGTGAATAGTTACTTTAGAATCAACAATATAAGGTCTGAACTTATCACAAGCTAATACAACTGCTAAGAATTCTTTTTCAGTAGTAGCATAATTTCTCTAAGCACTGTTTAGAGTTTTACTAGCATATTGAATAACATTTAATTTCTTATCAACTCTTTGCCCTAGAACAACACCTACAACATAATCACTAGCATCACACATAATTTCAAAGGATAAATTTCAATCAGGTGGCTGAACAATAGGTGCAGAAATCAATGCTTTCTTAAGTATTTCAAATGCTTCTACACAATCATCATCAAAGACAAATGGTATATCTTTTTGTAATAGATTAGTCAGAGGGCCGAGAAATTTTTGAGAAGTCCTTAATGAACCTCCTATAAAAACCGGCATGACCAAGAAAACTTCTTATACCTTTAATGTCCTTGGGACATGGCATATTTTCAATAGCATAAACTTTAGCTTTATCAACTTCAATGCCTTTTTCAGAAATTTTATGCCCCAAGACAATACCTTCATTAACCATAGTGGCACTTCTCCCAATTCAAGACAAGGTTAGTGTCTTCACATCTCTGCAAAACTCGATCAAGGTTGCTCAAGCAATCATCAAAAGAGGATCCATAAAGGGAGAAATCATCCATGAAAACCTCACAAATCTTTTCACAAAAATCAGAGAATATAGCCATCATGCATCTTTGAAAGGTAGCAGGTGCATTACATAAACCAAAAGGCATATGTCTATAAGCAAAAGCACCGAAAGGGCAAGTAAAAGTGGTCTTTGCTTGATCATCAGCTGACACGGGTATTTGAGAGAAACCAGAATAACCATCTAGAAAGTAAAAATGTGTGTGTTTGGATAATTTCAAAGGGGTAATTATACCTGCCTCAAGGAGCTTTAGTATTTCCTTCCTTACCACTTCTTTCATCTTAGGATTTATCCGTCGTTGGTGATCAATAACTGGTTTGGCATCTTTCTCCAAATTTATTTTGTGTTGACATAGAGTGGGACTAATGCCCTTAAGATCATCAAGAGTATATCCAATAGCAGCACGGTGCTTCTTCAGAGTTTTCAATAATTTCTCTTCTTCATGCTCTAAAAGGTTAGCACTAATAATAACAGTATATATCTTCTTTTCATCAAGATAAGCATATTTAAGAGTACTAGTCGTCAACCCGTGCATCCGCACGGGCTAGTATATTTTGGGAACACATCAAGATATTAACAATGAATTGGGTACAATTTTTTTACATATTTAAAATATAAAAATTCAGAAATTCACCTATAAATCATTAATATTGAAACCATCAAACACTTGCTTACTGTAAGGCAAAATGTGTGTAATAGGTTATCTTAGAAGTAATAAGTTAGTCGTAGATGAAATTCTAAAAAATAATCAAGGTTAGGATATATACTACATATAAAACGTATTTACATGTCATGCTAAAAGATGTCAGAGGAAATACATTCTCATCTACTGTTGCTAAGTGACATAAATATATTGACAAAGAATTTCACTCTCTCATTTTTTGTCAACTACTGCACTCTCTAATGTATTTCAAGAGCCTTAACTTTAATGGACTATGATCTTTACCGAACTCCATGAGCTGCAAATCAAAAATCTCCGGAAAATTAGCCACAAAAAAGGAGAATCATCATGATAGGAAAATTATCTGGCGACTCCACATGTTCATTTGTTTACCATATGAAATATATCAAATATAAGCGAAAGGGTGTGCAGAAAAGCGAAGGAGACATTAGTTTATATCAGCATAAATAAGAAGATAGCTATGCACCCATAGCATCGAGATGTCCATAGCCGATACAACCTCATGAATTTAAAGCGTTTAAAAATATTTCAATAACTATATTAGGCAATTACTATCTCTAGATACTTATGAATTTCAATCAGTTTGATTGGTTATTATTATCAAGTAAAATATCCACAAAAAGGTATTAAAAATCAATCGTCTATCAAAACAAAATTTCAAAGGGCCATCTCTGAAACAAAATGTAAATAAGTACATTAGCATTGCATCAACATTAGAAACCATTGTCTTACAAAGTAGTACACCACATATAGGACAATGAATATGTGAGTTAGATAAAGAAATATATCTAGAGTCAGATTAATTGACAAAAGAACCATCTCCCTAATTATATTTCAGTGCACCCAAGCATGAAATAAAATAGAAGCTATATGAACAATTTTATTTAGGAACATGTAGCTAAGCATACATGCAGTTCTGTAATCCAAAATGGAATATTTAAATTAAATGACAAAGAAACATGATAATTATTGGGAAATACAAAAATATCAAGTGATATACCAGATAATAATTGAAGCAAATACGTAGAAGGTGTAGCTGAAAATGTTAGCTTTAGCATTAGATAGCATAACTTGGGCAGGGAGTTCCTTCCTACGTCCAGCACGTAGACATTTGCCATGTACCTATTTTAATTATACATATAACATTGTAAGATGATTCCCTTGCTTGTTAGGATAGTGAAATTGTATCATTCAGAGCTATGAACAATATGCAAGTTAGAGTCACATCCGGTTTATTTGAACATCTTATTAAGAAGGACGTAATACATGCAAAAACTGCAAACAGAAATTGTACCTTAGGGCAAAAGTGATTGGCTCCTGATTTATGAACCTGTACTATATGTTTGCAAAAGGTGAAAATCAAGTGGAAGCATAGCACATCATTGTTCCAAAAGATTAAAAAATTAAGAGCACATCTTAATCCATGGGAGGCTACTGCTCAACACTCGCTCGTGACACATATACATCTGGTGCTACAATTGCTTCCAAATATGCTTTGACATGTCGTGGAGAGCATATGTGAACAGAACCTTTGTATTCTAAGTGATGACAATTCTCCATATTCTTGTGTATACAGTTATTGGATAAGCTGCGCAGACTGGTACAGTTCATCTGCCTAACTGATGACAAAGCTAGTAAAAGGTAAGGAGAAAACCAAGTGGAGCAATAGTCAGTAGATAGTAATAGGCCAGAATACTAAGGGATGTTCAGCAATGTGATTATTCATAGAGCAGCCTGAAGCCTACAAATATCTCAATGCAGCAGGCAAAAAGTAAACCAATGAATATAGTATGTGTGTCGTAGTTATTTTGCATCATTGTCCGTAATGCATATATAAACAAAGTAGACTTCCTGTACGAATTATTTTATCTAAATAGATGAATTCAGAGCTAAATTACTGAAATAAACTCATTTGTATTCTAAAGAGTACCCATAATGAATCAAAATCTCACTTTGGCATGGTTGCAAATTATCATCTAAATCTCTGTTAATTGAACAGTACATAACATTCAAACCAAAGGAGATATTTTGAAAAGATAAGTATTTTTTCAGGTTTTCATCTATACAAAGAATCAATGTACGGCACATACCTATCAGACCTGTGGAAAAGCAGGAAGTAACCAAAAGTAAAGAAGACACAGAACGATAGAATTTACAGAACAACAAAAGTGAACAGTCACCTGGCTGTTGTACAGGTTTGCTACCAAGGCTCATTCGGTCCTTCCTGACAAAATCAAACCACCTGCCTGCTTGCATGGCTAGCTTGTGTAACTGTACGTGTTGCAGCCTGACAAAAGCATCGGCCATCAACTAATTCTTGGATCAAGCCTTGCTACTTACGTGTGCATGTTTTGTAGAGGGCAAGTGTTGGGCGGGGTGTTCCTGGCCCTATAGTAATCAGCAAGGGCAACAATATATGCTTCAAGTCAGCTACACGGCTGCACCAAACTAATTGTTAAAAAGGAACATAAGCCATAAGATATAAGATCTTCATTTTGAATTTTAGACGCATTTACCAATGTATGTTTTCTATATCTTGACATGAAATAAAAACATATCAGACTGAGTTCTCTTTCTATTGTTTATCTGTCCAATGTACAGGTTTGCTGTGCAGAGATTCCAGATATTAATCGCAAGTGTCACGCACTCATGCACAAAATCTACTACAGAATCATGTATTTCAGTGCGACAGCACAACTACATCCTATTAGTTCTACACATAAGTATTATTTCTTACAGATCTAAGGACACCACAATTATGACAAAATTTCTCTTTGGGAGATTAGGCTGCATGCAATTTTTTGTCAACACAAACACATCTAATCTGCCCCAACCAATGGTAGGGTGTAGGGTATAGGCATGTTCAAAACATCCTCATTCGAGTGAATATATAGCAAACTAACTTGAAAAAAGTGCACAATACATCAGATTCTTACCCAACCAAGACATACATACCTGTTGGTCGCTGTGTCCATCGTTGGCCTGTGCTGGCTACGGCCAGAAGTGACAACGCATGAAGAGTTGACGGAGACCTTGACGAAGAGCATAGCAAACCTAGACTGGTTGCGAAGAGAGGTGATAGACATAGGGAAGAGGCGACGGAGACCTCGGCCAGAAGCACTGCCAGCGTGACGGAGCCCTTTCATAGGGGCCAAGAAAGCAGCGGGGTAGGCAGAGGCGATCTATCAGGGAGTAGATGAACGTGGATATAAGGTAGGGCAAATAGAAATTAACGATCCTATAGATACAATGCGACCGGTCGGATGAATCTGATTTAACTTGGGAAGTGGCTATCCAGCGTATGAAGAAAGGAGACCGTGGAGGGAGTTTTTACTTATATTTTCAAAACTGAGGAAAGAGATCAAGGACTTGTAGATAGATTGAGAGGTAGGAGTTTTATTTTAGGATTCTGATTCCACAAACGACCAAGAAAGGATTTGACTTTTTCTATGACTCAATCTACTCCATAAAAATTTGACTTTTTCTATGACTCAATCTACACCGTAATAATTTGGTCCCACCAGATGAACGGTTAGTAATTTCTGATTAACGTGGTAATTACTTGGGAGTCTGTAATTAGTATAGGTATAGATATAGATAGATAGATCAGGTAACGGTTTAAGCTCAAACATGGGATCAATCTTGGGTGGAGGAGGATCCCCTAGGATTTCAACAGGTAAGTTGTGTTTCAGAATAGGTCCCTGTTTAAAGAATACTTCATCTATTTTCCTTCTATCATTCATAAACATATCATTTTCATGGTCTAGCAAATATTGTTCTAAAGGATCATTAGGAGGCACATCAATAGAAGCAAGACCAATAATTTCATCTAGGCAATTCCTCATCACGGGGTTGTCTATGAAATTTAGAAAAATTAAACTCATGAGACATATCACCCAAACCAATAGTAACAACATCTTTTTCGCAGTCTATCTTAGCATTAACAGTGTTCAAGAAGGGTCTATCAAATATAATGGGACAAAAACTATCTTGTGGGGAACCAAGAACAAGAAATTAGCAGGATATTTAGTTTTTCCACACAAGACTTCAACATCTCTAACAATCCCAATCGGTGAAATAGTTTCTCTAGTGGCAAGCATAATGGTGACATCAATATCTTCAAATTTCAGCAGGTGCAATATCATGCATAATTTCTTTTTATAAAGAAATAGGTATTGCACTAGCACTAGCACCCATATCACACAAGCCATGATAACAATGATCTCCTATTTTAACAGAAATAACAGGCATGCCTACCACAGGTCTATGTTTATCTTTAGCACCAGGTTTAGCAATTCTAGCAGTTTTCTCATAGAAATAAATGACATGCCCATCAATATTATCAGCCAAAAGATCCTTAACAATAGCAATATTAGGTTCAACTTTAACTTGCTCAGGAGGAGTATAAGTTCTAATATTGCTTTTACGAACCACAGTTAAAGCTTTAGCATGATCCTTTATTCTAACAGGGAAATGTGGTTTCTCAACATAAGCAGTAGGAACAATAGGATCATTATAAGTGATAGTCTTTTCTTCAACTTTAATAGGTTCAACTACTTTTACTTCTATGGGAGGATGATATTTAAACCACTTATCCTTAGGGAGAAAGAGCATTGGTGATGACGATGGCGATGATTTCCCCCTCCCGGAGGGAAGTTTCCCGGCAGAACAGCTCCGCCGGAGCCCTAGATTGGTTCCGCCAAGGTTCCGCCTCGTGGCGGCGGAGTTTTTTCCCGAAAGCTTGCTTCTGATTTTTCCTCGGACGAAAGACTTCATATAGCAGAAGATGGGCACTGGAGGGCCACCAGGGGGTCCACGAGGCAGGGGGCACGCCTCCCACCCTCGTGGCTAGGGTGTGCCCCCCTCTGGTATTTTCTTTGTCCAGTATTTTTTATTAATTCCAAAAATGACTTCTGTGAAGTTTCAGGACTTTTGGAGCTGTGCAGAATAGGTCTCTAATATTTGCTCCTTTTCCAGCCCAGAATTCCAGCTGCCGACATTCTCCCTCTTCATGTAAACCTTGTAAAATAAGAGAGAATACGCATAAGTATTGTGAAATAACGTGTAATAACAACCCATAATGCAATAAATATCGATATAAAAGCATGATGCAAAATGGACGTATCACCCTCCTTCACCGGCGCTAGAGGAATGGCGGGGGAGTCGGGTGCATACTCCTCGGGAGAGGACGGCGGAGGACCTTATCGCTTTCGGCGGGATCGCGGATCCGGTGACGGCTGTTAGGCGTGTCAGCAGCCGGATCCAGGGACAGCCAGATGCGGACGACTTGCAGCTAGCGCGTGCCAAGAGGTCATCTATGCTTCGTCATGTCGAGGCTACTACAAGTGCTTCTTTTAATAAAAGTTGTTAAGTTTTGCATTTCACAGAGAATGAAATAGTTGATAAGGCAAATGAGTTAGGAATTTCTTTGGGATTAAATGAAACCGAGGTCGTGAAATCCGTAAACGATCTTTTAGACTTGGAAGCGGAGAGGGCTTCCGAAATTATTCGTAATCTTGCATCTATCAAACCATGAATGATAATGAAATGAAAAATTTAGGAATGGTTGATCTCGCAAATATATGTAACAATCTTCTGTCTAGTGCGGAGGCCGAGGATAAGGAGGGGTCGGAGACTACAGACACGGTAGAGCCTCTAATGACGGAGGGCGCAGTTTCTTACGTCGCCGATCCGACTTTCCCGAAGGGTGTTAGGGAGAAGCCCAAACGACCCTGGAAGCGGAAAATTTATCCTACTTCGGCAGTACGTAGAAGTGCTAGAGTTAAGCTTAAGAAATTTTTTTCATGATGACTTATGAAAGGACTCTTTTGGACTAGCAGAGGTCTAGCTGACTTTGCTAAATGAAGGTTCTTAGCGGAGACAACGATAGAACATCACTTAGACTTTATTGCACTTTTGGAAACAGGACGAGATAATTTTACATCACAGTTCCTTCAAACTCTCTCCAGTCGTATCGATTTTGACTGGCACATCTTACCTCCTAGAGGAAGATCCGGTGGGATTTTACTAGGAGTGCGGTGTGAAACGCTTGAGGTGCTTAATGTGGTTCAGGGAGAATTTTCGGTTAAGTTTCTGGTGAGATCAAAATTGGATGGGTTCCAGTGGTCTCTTGTAGCTGTTTATGGGGCAGCACAACCTGAATTCAAACCAGACTTTTTGGCCGATTTGGTGCGGATTCGTGGAGATAAACTCTGCCAATACTAGTCGGGGGGGGGGGATTTTAAATAATTCAGAGGAGAGATGAAAAGAATGATGACAATTTTGATGGACGTTGGTCTATGCTGTTTAACATGATTATCGAGAGTGTTAATTTGAGAGAAATAGAACTCACCGGTAGACAATTTACATGGGCCAATTCGTTACCCATTCTGACTTATGAAAAGTTGGATAGGGTACTTGCTAGTGTGGAGTGGGAACAAAAGTATCCTTTGGTGTCGGTTCATGCGATACAGAGAGCGATCTCAGATCACACACCACTTCTATTAGACTCGGGTGAGGCTACCCATGTGGCAAATAAAAATGCCTTCTCCTTCGAACAAAGCTGGTTCGAGAGAGAAGGATTTTTGGAGATCATTGCACACGAATGGGCTAAGCCTGTTAGTGGAAGGACGCATATTGAGAGATGGAAAATAAAATTAGACATCTCTGACAGTTTTTGAGAGGTTGAACTAGAAATGAGAGTGGGATTTACAAACAAGAAAAAGAGCGTCTTACTCAATTAATTGAGGCACTAGACTTAAAAGCTGAAGACACTTTTCTTACGGTTAATGAGCAAAGATCCATGTTTGAGGCTGAGCAAGGTCTACGAGCTCTCTTGAGAGAGGAGGAGCTCAAGTGGGCATTGCATGCTAAAGTGCTTAAGGTTGTCTAAGGGGACGACAATACACAATTCTTCCATATGGTTGCAAATGGTAAACATAGGAAGAAGAAAATCATACAGCTTGAACAGGACGAGGGGACAATAGTGCACTACTAGGGAAAAGCCTAGCAGCAGCGTGGGTTTTAGGCCTATCAGTAGCGCGGCGCGATGCGCTACTGATAAGGCGCTACAGCTAACGTATATCAGTAGCGTGCCTCCGCCCATGCTACTGCTAAATCGACTTAGTAGTAGCGACTTCCCGGAGGAGCGCTACTGGTAATTAGTAGTAGCGCTTCTCCCTGCCCGCGCTGCTACTA
Organism: Triticum urartu; assembly: GCF_003073215.2. NCBI lineage: Eukaryota > Viridiplantae > Streptophyta > Magnoliopsida > Poales > Poaceae > Triticum > Triticum urartu. The sequence continues at coordinate 587,650,648 of NC_053023.1, read as the reverse complement.
TTATTTCGTATTTTATTTCTTTTTTATTTCATGTTGTATTCGTACACCTTTACACAAGTTTTCATAGAACAGGAATTTAGAATTTTTTTTACATCATAATGAGTTATTACATCACGGGATGAAAGAACCGTGGACTAGTTTCAAGTGGATGGACATCCACTTGAAACTAATCCGCGGTTCTTTCACCCAATAATATAATAAATATCATCATCATCATCATATCATTAACAACTTATCATCATAATACATCATTGTCATATAACACCTCCTCAAGATTATCATTTTCATCAATGAGACATCACATAGCAAGTCACTAGTCGTAATCACAAGTACTCCTCATCATCAAATCTAACACATTGTATCAAATAATAAACATATTGTACCTCATAGGACCTACTACATTCTCTTAGGACCTACTATATTCTCTAAGGTAAAATAGCAAAAAACAAGATAGCCCCTGACTCTCCATTATGGAGAATGAAGATTATCCTGTCTCCAATTCTTGCCTTTCGCTTAATGTTACTTCCAAGAACCTCCTTGCGAATGTCCAAACATTTTTTCCATTCTTTGATTAGCATGTGTTCACCGGTTTTAGAAATCCGATATGCATAGGTGAGCTCCTTAGATTGACCTGGCTGTATGTTCATAACTGCAAGGCGACCATTCTGATACATCAGATGAGGCACACAATCCATCGGGATTTCCTGTTGAAAAACATAGTAATAACTTCGTAGTTAGCAATGATGTACTAGTTTTAGAAGTATGCAAAAGATGCACGGATGTCGTAATAGTAAAAAATCTTACCAGGGTATCTCCATAGAAGTTACCGTGGTTCAACACGTGCACTAGTGGCACGTATTCACCATAATTTGGAGGAGTTCGATAATAGGTATTGTAAGTCTCAAGAAAAGTACAATAAGCAATCAGATGACTTTTCTCCTTATAAGTTAATTCGGAGCCATCAATGTAATGGGTTTTGTGTACCATCTTCTGCATATTCTTTGAAGATTCAAAATAAGCTGTCAATGGAAATAAGATGTCAACTATTTTGAAATAAACAATATAAATTAGTTAATAACTATATTTGAGAAACTCACATTGCGGTAGAATGGAAGCGTATCAACAAGGACCCAAATGTCCATATTGTCTTGCTCGATGTCAGGATTACCAAGATCCATGGTGACAATCATACCCTCATAAAAGCCATACATTTTGCAAAGTGCTTCCCAATTTTGGCAACCAAAATGGGTTACACTCTGAGAATTGTACAGATTTACTTCAAAATCGATATCATGATGGGTCCTTAGGTGTATTTTCTTTGTTTCAAAATTTTCACGGTCTTCAAAACCCATCCTCTCCAAGACATAGCGTCTTGCATGGCATGGGATAAGCTAGTAGAATTGTAAAAGATGAAAATTAGACATTGAAATAGTTGTAACTCCCCCGGGAGACTGTCGTCGTCCGAGTACGACATTTCCTACGTTCATAATTCAAAGATTAAACTTGTACAATTAAATATATGTACTAAAAAACCTAAATTAGATCATTATTTTTCGAGAAAATCCAGGCCACTCGATATTTCCTACATATTCTAGCACAAGTCATGCCAGAATTCACGGAAAAATCCGGCATGACCTTTGCTAAAAAAGGACATATCGAGCGCCTAAAATTTGCTGGAACGGAAAGTAATCAACACTCCAGCAAAACATAGGCCACTTGGAGGTGTAACCAAAACATGACCGGGCACTTGGGCAACCACATATCCTATTTGAGCAACACAGGATATACATGTTTTTATCTACATCATATATATCTTATAGGACTCATATTGACATGGAGATTTGCCTGGTCTCACGTCAAGGTCGGAGGGGGTCGGTGACGGGGACGACGGCGGGGATGATGGAGGGGCTCCTTGATTTCTGCAAAAGCAAAAACCCTATTAGTTATCACTAATACATCCCGAATAATTGCTTAAACTAAAAAATAACAACAAATATGACATGTTCAACTAGTTCTATTAATTCAACTAGTTCTTACTAAATATAAACTTACTATAAATAGAAAAAAACTAGTTCTTTCTAAAAATAATGTAGTTCAACTAGTTATTTTAATTTTCTTACTAAAAATACATTAGTTCTATTAATTCAACTAGTTTATTAATTTACTTACTAAACTAGTTCAACTAAAACTAAACTAGTTCAACTAAAACTAAACTAGTTCTATTAATTCAACTCGTTCTTACTAAATATAAACTTACTATAAATAGAAAGAAACTAGTACATCTACTACTACTAATTAACATCTACTACTAATTAACATCTACTACTGCTAATTATACAACTAGTTTACCATCACTACTACTAATTAATATCTACTACTACTAAAAATCATTATCTATGAACCCTAAATTAACATCTACTACTACTAAAATCATCTACTAACTAAGCAAAGAGAGAGGGGGTGGGGGGCTTACAGAGAGGGGAGAGACGGTGGCGGGGAGGTGCTCGGCGACGGAGGTAGGGGCGGCGAGGGCGGGCTCGGGATCGGGAGGCGGCGGTCCTGGGCGGGCTCGGGTGGCAGCGGTGAGGTCGAGGGCGGCGACAATGTGGTCGAGAGCGGCGGCGGGGAGGTTGAGGGCGGGCTCGGGCGGCGGCGGTGAGTGCAGGCTCGGGCTCGGGCGGCGGCGACAGGAGTAGGCGAACAGGGGGGGAGGAGGACTTAGCGAAATTTTGAGCCGGGGGTGGTTAAGTCGAACTAGCAGTAGCGCTCATAAGGAAAATGCGCTATAGCTAACTTATCTATAGCGCATTTTAGAGAAAAACGCTACTGCTAATGGAAGCAATTATTTCTTTTGTTCATCCCAATATCAGTAACGCTTTGTCCTGAAAAAACGCTATAAGTCTAAGCAATGTAAAAACATCAAAAATATACATTGGTCATCATTGATTTTTTTGTGTAGAATCTAAATAGTCAACATGAATCCTCACTGTACCTGTATAGGTACAGGCGAGGATTCATATTGCAGCAACGAATCATACACATATAGTTCAATGAAGACCAAGTGCTCGAGATAGGTTGAGAAGTAACATATTTAAGGTGGTAAACACCTTGTTCGCTTAGCAGTATGGGACTAAACTTAATTAGTTGCGGTGATACTTAGCAGCAGCGAGTTTTGAAGAAAAACGCTGCTACTAAGTACTTTAGCAGTAGCGCGTCCCTCGGAAGGGCGCTACTACTATATCTAGCCTGGAGGCAACACCGTGGCAATTATAGTAGCAGCACTCGTTTCACCTAGAGCGCTACTGCTACTTAGATATTAGTAGCGCTGTTTGCTGAAGCTCGCTACTGCCAATTAGCAGTAGCGTCTGTTTTTAAACCACGCTGCTGCTAAGATTCTGTGTATAAGGTTTTCCCTAGTAGTGATGGGGCATGAGAATCTAAAAGCGTATATCTCTTACTATAAACAACTTTTTGGGCCCTCGAATACAAGTACAGTGATACTAGATGAATCTGTGATTGATGATATACCACAATTATAGGCAGAGGAGAATGATATTCTCTCTACACCGTTAACTGAAAAAGAGGTTCTTGAGGCAATATCACAAATAAAACCGAATAAAGCACCGGGACAAGATGGGTTTCCAGCTGAATTCTATAAGAAATGTTGGCATATTATTAAAGATGATATTATGCCTATGTTTCACGATTTCTTCAACGGTCATTTAGAGCTGTTTCATCTTAACTTTGGTACGATAACGCTGTTGCGAAAGAAAGATGAGGCAGTTCGGATCGAACAATTCAGGCACATATGTCTGCTTAATGTGAGTTTCAAAATTTTCACAAAGGTTGGAACCAATAGATTGACACAAATTGCTCATTTAGTGATCCAACCAAGTCAAACAACGTTCATGCCAGGGCGACACACACTGGAAGGAGTGGTCGTTTTGCATGAAACGCTTCATGAGATCCACTCGAAGAAACTAGATGGGGTTATCTTCAAAGTGGATTTTGAGAAGGCGTATGATAAAGTAAAGTGGCCTTTCCTTCAGCAGGCAATGCGCATGAAAGGTTTTAGGGAAGCCTGGAGGAACCAAGTGGATACCCAAGTCCAGAAGGGTAGTGTCGGAATGAAGGTGAACGATGATATCGGTCATTATTTTTAGACACATAAGGGATTGAGACAAGAGGATTCCATGTCTCCTCTTTTGTTTAATATAGTGGCAGATATGTTGGCCGTCATTATTGGCAGGGCCAAGCAGCATGGCCATGTAGAGGGGTTAGTTCCTCATCTAGTCGATGGAGGGGTATCCATTCTACAGTATGCTGATGACACTATCCTATTCATGAAACATGACATGGCTAAGGCACGTAATATGAAACTTATGTTATGTCTCTTCGAACAATTGTCTGGCTTAAAAATTAATTTTCATAAGAGTGAGTTGTTTTTCTTTGGAAAGGCCAAAGACGAGGGAAACACTTATAGACAATTGTTCGGATGTGAATTAGGTGCTTTACCATTCAGTTATTTGGGAATACCGATCCACCACTGTAAGTTATCCAATAAAGAATTGAAGTGTATTGAAGAGCGAATTGAAAAAAAAACTTAGCTGCTAGAAGGGCAAGCTTATGTCATATGGAGGTCAGCTAGTCTTGATTAACTCGGTACTGACTAGTATGCCAATGTTTCTACTTTTGTTCTTCGAAATTCCGAAAGGGGTTCGAAAGCGACTTGATTTCTTTAGGTATCGTTTATTCTGGAAGTCTGATGAGCCCAAGAGGAAATACCATCTCGCGCGATGAGATATCCTTTGCCGACCTAAAGACCAAGGGGGTCTCGGTATTGAGAACTTAGAAATTAAGAATAAATGCCTTATGAGCAAATGGCTATACAGGCTAGAGGCAGAGCCAAAGGGTATGTGGTCACAAACCCTGCGTAATAAGTATTTACACTCGAAAACACTAGCCCGGGTTACCATGAAACCGACTGACTCGCCATTCTGGAAGGGACTTATGAGAACGAAGGACTTGTTCTTTCGTAGGGTCAAATTCTTGGTTGGCAATAGGATGTCAACAAGATTTTGGGAGGATACGTGGTTAGGAGAGACGCCCCTGGCCATCCAATATCCCACCCTTGATAATATTGTGCAAAGTAAGGAGGAGTACGTAGGCACAATCTTTCAAACAACTCCCTTGAAAGTTCAGTCCAGACGAGTGTTAGTTGGTGAGAGATGGACTGCATGGATGTATTTGGTTCGGAGACTGATGGAGGTTCTACTCTCCGACCAGCCGGATTCCACACAATGGAAGCTAACTAAGAATGTGATTTTTATGGTGAAATCATTCTATATGGATTTGATTAATTCTGGTCCAATCTCAAGATCGTTGCACATCTGGAGGGTTAAGGTTCCTTTGCGCATTAAAATCTTTATGTGGTTCGTCCACAAGCAAGTGATACTCACAAAGGACAACTTAATCAAAAGGCGATGGGTAGAAAGTTCGCGGTGTTGTTTTTGTGATCATGATGAAACAATACAACACTTATTTCTTGAATGCTCACTTGCCAAGTTACTTTGGAGAACGATTTATATAGCTTTCAACATTAATTCTCCAGTCGATATTGCGTCATTGTTTGGGACGTGGTTAGCTGGGGTTGAACAGACTACTGCGGCTCGTATTCGGATTGGAATATGTGCGCTATTATGGGCTATATGGAACTGCATGAATGATATGATTTTTAATAGACAACACACTTTAACTTTCTTGCAGGTCATCTTCAGACTCCAGGGAGCCTTTGGTTACTGGTCAGGGTGGACACGGTCCGGGCCGGTCCGGTCCCGGTCCGAGCCGGTCCGGTCCCGGTCCGAGCCGGTCCGGTCCCGGTCCGAGCCGCCGTTTGGACCGGCCGCCGGCGGTCCGAGCCAGACCGGACCGAGCTGTGCAGCGGTCCTGATTTCAGGGACCGGAGCGGCCGGCGTGAAGCTCGGTGCGGACCGGCGGTCCTCACGGTCCTGGCGACGTCCAGACACTGCCATGTGGGCCCATGACATTGGAGAGGTGGTCAGAGCAGCAGAACGGTGGTCGGAGCCGGAGAAGAAGAACCTGACGCGTGGTGGCGCGAGAGAAAGGCACGGGAGAGAGAGGGAGTAGCACGGCGTGAGGTAGAGGCGTGGTGGCGTGAGGGAGAGAGGGGGAGCAGCCGCGCGAGGCGACGACGGCGAGAGGCAGAGGCGCGGCGGCGTGAGGTTGTGCCGGGGAGAGGGAGGCGAGGAAGAGAGGCAGCGCAGGGGAGGAAGAGTGGCGGCGCATGCGAGGAAGAGGATGGCAGCGGCAGTTCGCTAGGTCACGCACGCACAGTATGTGTTTGGGCTCTTCTGATTAGCTTTAATTGGGCTGGGCCTTCGGTCCTCCGAGCCGGACCGAGCTTTAACCGGACCGGATAGACTGAATCTCGGTCTCGTTTTTACGGACCGGATTGACCATATTAGCTAGCGAGCCAGGACCGTACGGTCCGGTCCATAACGGGCCGCGGTCCGGGCCAGAAGCCTGCTCGTCCCGTCCACCCTGAGTTACTGGGTGCAACCAATGGGAGATGGTAGCACGGGTTATATTCAACCGGTTCGGATGGTGCTCGCATAACAGGATAGGAGTCTAGGGAGCTTATCCTTCATATTACCATATCGGTTGCCATTGTCAGCATGTAATTTTCCTTTTTTACTTTGCTTTGCTCCGCTTGCGAGCTGTAAGACTATTTTCACTGTTTTGGTAGTTCGTGGATTTTTAATAAGATGGTTGCATGCATCGTCATGATGCAGAGGATGGGGGCATGCCTCCATTTCCAAAAAAAAAAAGAAAACGCAGAGCCCAGTAGTTCTGTCTTCTGTGTGCTGATTGCTAGAGGCCGGCACACGAAGATTAGCAAGTGAAGCATTCAACTTTTAAACTCACTCGTGGGTTTTCACTTTCAGTAGCAAGTAAAAAACCATGGAGTTCCATGTTTAGTTATCCAGCCAGAAGCCCAGAACAACGAAAAAAAAACTAGCACATGTGGCCTTTGAGCTTGCGCACCGCACAGGTGAGCTTATGCCTTGCTGATCTCTATGTTTTGATACAATAGCTGACGTATTATCAAGTGCTAGAAGAATATAAAAATATTAGGCAGACAAAGTGTGCCAACACAGAAGAATCTGGACCGGAGCCTAACCAGCTTTCGGCAGTGTGACGTTCTGTTATGCGAGACAAAGCGTGGTAAATTAGCAAGAAAATGAATAGCATTGTTCTTTCCTCCAAAAGTCAGAACTACCTTTGGTTAGTGGTACCATTTTTCTTTCGCCGTGTTTTGCACAAGTGGACGTGGAATGATTGGGAAGCTTCGCTTTTGCACAAGTGGACACGGAATGATATGCTTTCCTTTGCACATAGTATTCTATCACCCCTGCTTTTTATGCCACTAAGGCATCATTTGCACAAACAACAAAAAATTCCCGGGCCTTGATTGAACAAATTAGCAAACACAAGCCTGCTCGGAAATATGAGAGGATGGGAGGAGCTAAATGCAGCAAGATGGAGAACCTGATACCCTACTGATTGAGCCCTGCTATTTCTTCTTCCTTCTCACCTCGCCCCTTCTCAACTAGCGTCTTTATCCACCGTCTCACCCCCTGCTGCTCCACCTGCGCCGGAGACGGCAGGCTGCTGTTCTTCTATCTCCCCACTGGAAACCTGCTACTGCCTGCTCAGGTCTATCTCCCAATCTCCACTCCAGCATCGATTTACAATTATATAATTTGCTTGTCTTCAGATGTAGTGTTATGTTTTTATTCTCACTCTTAGTTAAGTCGTACTATAATTTCACCGGCTTTGGATCTGGTGGTGGATCTTGATTTTTTTTTCCTACCGGAAAGAGGGTAAATCCCCGGCCAGGTGGATCCGGGTAGTTCATGCAAGTTAACTAACAAAAATAGTACTAATACAGGCTCGTTCTTTCCATCAACGCCTGAAATCGTTGGAAATGGAAACTCCTTGTTATAGGATGATTGTTGAAGTTTCTGCCCCCATCTGTTTCTTGGCCCTTTTTCTATAAAAGGTTCCCTTCATTCAGCAGGCTATTTAAATGTTTCAGGTTCATCACAAGCACATATAGCTAGAGAGCCAAGATCGATTCTTGTCCCCCTTGTTATAGGATGATGACTGTTGAAGTTTCTGCCCCCATCTGTTTCTTGGCCCTTTTTGCTAAAAAAAAGATTCCCTTCATTCAGCAGGCTATTTAAATGTTTCAGAGCCAAGATAGATACTTGTCCAACAAGAGATGGCTGGAATAATGGTGAGCGCTTCTACCAGGGTGATGAACTCTCTCCTCGGTAAGCTGGCCACCCTGATGGGGGAGGAGTTCGCCAAGCTAAAGAACTTGAGGAAGGAGGTTAAGTACATCAGCGACGAGCTGAGCAGCATGAAGGATGCTCTAGAGAGCCTTGCAGATGTTGATGAGCTGGATAAACAGACCGCGAGGTGGAGGGATGCAGTCAGGGAGATGTCATATGACATCGAGGATATTATTGATGACTTCATCTGCAAAATTGGGGAGAAAAGCAAAAAATCTGGGTTTGTCCATGACACCATTCAACGCCTTAGAACTTCAAGGGTCCGCCATAAGATTGCTGGTCAGATTGAGGACATCAAGAAACTTGTGCATGAAACAAGTGCACGCCGTGAAAGATACAAGCTTGATGTCCCCACATCATGCAATGTGGCTGTTGACCAACGGGTTGTCGCACTCTATGAGAATGCAGCTAAACTTCTTGGTATGGAGGGCCCAACAAATGAGGTTGTCAGTTGGCTAAAAGATGAGGAGAAGCAGTTGAAGGTTGTATCAATTGTTGGTTTTGGAGGTTTGGGTAAAACAACACTCGCCAATGAGGTCTACCATAAGCTGAAGGGAGAGTTTCACTGTGGTGCATTTGTGCCAGTTTCTCAAAAGCCAAATATTCCTAAACTTCTGCATAGTTTATTAATCCAACTTGGGTGTGGACAATCTTTTCAAGATTGCGAGTTAAATGTTCTTCTCGACCAACTCAGAGAAAATCTGAAAAACAAGAGGTACTGATTCTTACTTTCTATATTGTTGCTGTTCACATGTGCCTCTGATATTTAGATTTCCTTAAAAGATTTAATATTATGTTCTTCTATAAAATAATTAATATTTAATTTGATAATAAACATTTTCATCTACATTGAACCCTTTGAAATATATTTTTAAATTTACTTAGCACTGTACTGATTTCTTGCAGGTACTTGGTTATCATCGATGATCTATGGGATGTATCAGCAATTCAGCATGGAATATTATTAAGTGTGCTTTCCCAGAAAATAATGTTGGTAGTAGACTAATAGTAACTACAAGAATCAAGACTTTGGCCATGGCATGTTGTTTCGGTCACCACGAGCACATTCTTGAAATGAAACCTCTTAGTGAAGAAGACTCAAGAAAATTGTTTTTTGGTAGGATATTTGGCTCTGAAGAAGCATGTTCAGGTCAACTCAGAGATGTTTCAGCTCAGATTCTCAAGAAGTGCGGTGGTTTGCCACTTGCAATCATTAGCATATCCAGCCTATTAGCAAGTGAAAGTCCTGACCAGAAGGAGAAATGGAAACATGTACTGAATTCGTTGGGGTCAGTGTCCGGAACAAATCTCACCTTGGAAGCAATGAGACAGATCTTGAACCTTAGCTACAAAAATCTTCCTCACCACCTCAAGACATGCTTCTTGTATCTTGGTATGTTTCTGGAGGACTCTGAAATATACAGGCATGAGTTGGTAAGCCTGTGGGTTTCTGAAGGTTTCATTAGTAAAGCACATCGACAAAGCCTAGAACAGACCGCGATAGGTTATTTCAATGATCTTGTCAACAGGAGCCTTATTCAACCTGCATTGATCAAATCCGATGGGTCAGTGAAATCTTGCAAAGTACATGATATGGTGTTGGATCTTATCTTGTACAAGTCTGCACAAGAGAATTTTATCACTGTAGTAGACAACCCAGAGGCCATTACAGGACAGTTTCAAAAGCCCCGTCGGATGCTCTTCAACTTGGATGGTGAAATACTGCAAGGGAATGTTAGTATGTCACAAGTGCGATCGTTTGCAAATTGGAGGGGCTCCATGAATATACCTTCTCTGGCAGAGTTCAAGTATCTTCGAGTTTTTAAGGCTGACTTCAGTTCTAGCTCTGCTGACCACAACCGCAAAATCGACCTGACAGGATTGTGTAAGTTATATCAGCTGCGATATATACAAATTCGTGGCTGTTGCAACTGCCAACTACCAACCCAAATTAGAGGGTTACAGATGTTGGAAATATTCGATATAGATGGGTCCTGTATCCCAATGGATATTTTTCACCTGCCGCGCTTGTTGAATCTGATTGTTCCATCCGTTGAAAGGCTGCCTGAGGGCATTGGTAAAATGAAATCCCTACAACATCTGTGTCGTTTTGACCTGCGGCACAACACTTCACTCGACAGTATCAAGGGCCTAGGAGAGCTCACCAATCTGAGTACTCTAGTTGTCAGAACCGGTTTTTCTGAAGACGTGGACATGGATGTTCTAAACTCTTCTTTGGGGAAACCTTGTAACCTTGAGTCCCTGCACATAAATTCAGCTGATTCTTGGATGCCTGAGGAGCTAACCTTGTCGCCTCCTCCCCCAAACCTCACGGTCCTCAGCATGACACAAATGTCCCGGGTCCCTAACTGGATTGGGGAACTCCATAACCTCCAGTTTTTGTATCTCACTGTTGACAAGCTGGACAAGGATGGTGTTGGTATTCTCGCAAAGTTAACAGGCCTCATCGACCTGGAATTAACGTTTCATAATGCCCTGGAAGAAACAATTGCCATTTATGGGACAGCATTCGCAATCCTAAAGCGGTTTCATGTCAGCTGCAAGAACATGGCACACCTGACCTTCCAAGCTGGGGCAATGCCCAAGCTCCAGAGTGTATCTCTAGGGTTAAACGCCTTGGGGTGGAAGCAGGAAAATTGCGCCGCACCTACTGGTATCGAGCACTTGTTAGCACTTGAAAGAATCGATGTACTAATCGGCTGCCTGGATGCTACTGAATCTGAACAGAGAAGTGCAGAGTCTGCCATTAGGAGCGCTATCAACATGCATCCTGGCCATGCTCACATTACAATCGATATTGTAAGGGAACCATGCCGTTTTTGTTTCGGAGAGTTCACCATCCTGCCCATGCTCACATTATAATCCTTGGTATCAGGCACAACCAGCAGCTGGTACGTTGCCATATAATACTGTACCTTTTTCTTACTTGAACTTGATTAGTTTCCGGGTAACTACTGGGTGTTTAATGTTCCAGTTTGGGTTGTAGCTCGCCATAATACTGCACGTCTTCTTTTATTCTACCAAGACTTTCGCAGATCTATGCAGATTCAAAAACTGGGGATGCCTTATTTAAATCGAAAATTCAGCCCTCTGCCGACGTTTCTTTGAACATTTGAGTTGCTATATTATGTCCTTTATGAACACACATTAAACAAGTCTTTCCAAATGTCTAGGTGTTGTGTCAACAGTAAGATTTGAGGTGCATTTATATAGCAGAACTAGCGAAGTACTTTTATATGCTGGTACTGTTTGATTAACTCAGGCAATACGAGTAGTTTCAATTGTTCAACCATGCTCATAGACGTTGATTTGCAGGAAAGTCGATTCTTTGATATGGAGCAACAAGATGAGGTATGCAAAGGAATGTTTGAGTTGTCTACAACATTCATGCCGGATTATAGCGGATGAAGATGGATTGCTGCATCTCCTCCCCGTCGGGAATATGGAGCTATCACTTTGCTTTGTGCTGCTAGTTATCTAGTGGAACTGATTCTCCTTCGTCTGCATGATCACGCACGCTTTGCTTGGGTTTCCTCAGTACTGTAATAAGGCTTGATGGTGGGAAGGAGTTAGCACTTAGTCGCTCCATCCTTGACTAGTCCTGGTTTCTATATACTACTTGTTATTGTGGTGTGTGTATCGTGTGCCTCTTAAATACATCAAACTGAATGTTTCTTAGTTGTGTTGAACTTTCTTTTTTTGAAAAGGAGGTCATCCCCCGGCCTCTGCATCGGAGAGATGCATGCGTCTATTTTATTAAAAACGAGGAATCAAACAAAGTCTGGTCTGCAAAGCATAGCTCACAAAAGGAACAATAAAATAAAGAGTACAAAGCTCAAAGTCGCATCCGGCTGGACGGAGATTCAAACCGGTTGAAGAAAACCCGTGCTGCCATCTCCCATCGGTTGCACCCAGTAAGCAGCTGCTTCCTGGTGTTGGGGAACGCAGTAATTTCAAAAAAAATTCTACGCATACACAAGATCTATCATGATGATGCATAGCAACGAGAGGGGAGAGTATAGTCCACGTACCCTCGTAGACCGTAAGTGGAAGAGTTACGACAACGCGGTTGATGTAGTCGTACGTCTTCACGATCCGACCGATCCTAGTACCGAAAGTAAGGCACCTCCACGATCTGCACACGTTCGGCTCGGTGACGTCTCACGAACTCTCAATCCAGCTGAGTGTCGATGGAGAGTTTCGTCAGCATGACGGCATGATGACGGTGATGATGAAGTTACCGGCGCAGGGCTTCGCCTAAGCACTACGATGATATGACCGAGGTGGATTATGGTGGAGGGGGGCACCACACACGGCTAAGACAGTTGTTTGTTGTGTGTTCTAGGGTGCCCCCTGCCCCCGTATATAAAGGAGCAAGGGGGGAGGCCGGCCGGCCCTAGGGCGCGCCAAGAAGGGGAGAAATCCTCCTCCTAGTAGGAGTAGGATTCCTCCTTTCCTAGTCCTATTAGGAGGGGGAAGGAAGGAGTGGGAGAGGGGAAGGAAAGGGGGGGCGCCACCCCCTCCTAGTCCAATTTGGACTCAAGGGGGAGGGGGTGCACGGCCAGCCCTGGCAGCCCCCTCTCTCTCCACTAAGGCCCATCTAGGCCCACTACACTAGTGCAGAACCGGGCAATAGCACTGGTTCGTAAGGCCCTTTAGTGCCGGTTTAGGAACCGGCACTAAAGTTTCGGCACTAAAGGCCCCCCCTTTAGTACCGGTTCAGCACGAGCCAGTGCTAAAGGGCAACCACGTGGCACGAGCCAGCTCCGGGGGCCGGGAGCCCTTTAGTACTAAAATGTTTGGGGGGTTTTTGGTTTTATGATTTCTTTTTCATTTAATTTTGTGTTTTCCATTTTAATTCTTTTTCGTTTGCTGGTATTTTACGGTACTACACATTGTACACATTATGCATATATATATATATATATATATAGAATTTCTAGTAGAACCAATCATATATATATCATCAATGTCTCACAAACCATATTAATTCACACATACACACATGTATAGCTATATATAATTTCTCCTACATATGCATGTTGCCTTCGGAGCCAGTGGCATTAGCCTAATTGGTGCCTTCGGAGCACGATGACAATTGAAAGTGGTTCATGGGGGCGGTAGCGGGTAATAGTATTCTCCCTTCGGATTTATGACCTGGTCGAGCAAAAATCCCGCTATTTCCTTTTGAAGTGCTTCTACGCGCTCCGTTTCTAGGAGCTTGTCCCGCACCTCTTTGAACTGTTAAGAAGGAGATCAATATGCATGTGTATTAGTTGTGTGACTAGATATCGATAATGGTGTAAAAATTGTGAATAGTGTTCTGACAAGCGTACCCATTCCTATCTTTGAGATCTGCTCCTTTCGGACGCCATCATGCGAATGTTCTCGCAAACGCAGAATGCACACAGATCAGTCCCCTGCGCCTGCTTCAGGGCCTTTATTACGAGAATGGAATTTAATTTGATCAGATAATAATTAATCAAGCATGATAATTAAAGAGATGGCAGCTAGCTAGCTAGCTAGCTAGTCCTACTTAATTACTTACCTTGGATCGAAACCATTTCAGCTTTGGTTTCCATTCGCCTTCCGTGACGCTGATGAACCTTGCCCAAGCCTTGCCCGCCGACAAAGAAAATGAATAAAGGGGTTATTAAATAGTTCATATCATGAAATGACGAATTACTAAATAGGCCGAGATATATAGTTAATAATGATTGAAATTACCTATTGACTATCCCAAACAAGATGTTATAGTCACTTTGTTTTTTAAGTAGTGAGTCCAGTATGTGTGCTCGTGTCGGTGGCCTTCGAAAGATGATGCAATCCTTTCTCCATAGGATGACACGATGTATGGCCTCTCCCAATGTGTGCTCGTCGTCACCTCCAGGAATGTCAAGCTGTAGCTCCGAATATGGGTCCACCACCTCATCAACCAAGACACGAGCATAGCCCGCTGGAATCGGGTTGCAATGGAAGGTTGCCTCGGGGGAATTTGAAAAAGCAACGGCGTCCGCCACCTTCATGGATATGTTCTTCATTTTGAAGTGTAGCTCGCAGTTAGTGTTCTCCGTGATGTCATCCACGGGGTATCTATCCAGCACTACTGCGTCGCCCGGGGCGGAACCCACGTTGCTTCTCGGCATGGATGGGGCGGTGGTATCCAATGCTGGATCATCCGCTAGCTGCTGCAGATGCTAAGACCCCCTTTGCTGGCTAAGTGAGTCGATCTGCTCCTGCTGCCGCTGGAATTTAGCTGCCAATTCCGCTTGACTTGCTTCTAGGCCTTGAAGGCGTTCATGGTCCCGCTTCCTCTGCTCCTCCTCCATCTTCCTCTTCTTCTCCTCCGCAATCTTCTTTCTCGCACGGGTTCTGTAGTCGGCGTTCCAGTCCGAAAACCCCTCATACCACGGAAGAGCGCCCTTGCCTCTTGTTCTTCCCGGGTGTTCAGGATTTCCCAGGGCACGCGTAAGCTCGTCGTTCTCTCTGTTGGGCTGGAACACCCCCGATCGAGCCTCTTCTATTGCAACAAGTAGCGCATCGTTGGCTCCGTTCAGACATGCCTTCGTCGAAACATTGCCTGTCTTCGGGTCCAACTCCTCCCATGCGCATAGAACCAAGTCCTGCACCTGGGGGGCCAGCTCTTAGTAACCGGAGTGACACCTGCATCCTCCATCTCTTTCTCAGACTTATCCCACTTAGGCATTGCCACCACGTAGCCACCTGGCCCCAGCTTATGGAACTTATCCTTTTTTTCGGCATTCTTCTTGTTTATTCTCGACCGTTCCTTAGTTAATTCTGAATCCTTGAATTTCACGAAATCGTCCCAATGAGCACTTTGATTCTCTAGTATCCCCTCGAATACTGGAGTCTTCCTTCCTCCCTTGACGTACTTCTCCCACGTCGTTCTCTTGTGGTTCTTGAATGCAACCGCCATCTTCCTAAAAGCAGCGTCCTTGACTTTCCGCACATCTGTTTCTGTGAAATTATCTGGTAGGGTGAAATGTTCCATGAGAGTATCCCAAAGCAGTTTTTTTGATTCTCGTCGACAAAAGTAACATTTGGACGTGGATTTGCTGGCTTTCTCCATTCTTGAAGGGAGATCGGGAGTTGGTCCTTCACAAGAACTCCGCACTGACGAACGAACTTGTTTGCAATCTTCTTAGGCGCTAATGGTTCGCCATTAGGTTTGAATGCCTCGATATTGTACTTTATGCCCTCCTTCAACTTTTTGTTCGGGCCTCGTTTCGTCCTTTTGCCTGAAGATTTGCTCGATCCGGATGGCTGAAAGAAGAAAGATCGATTCGTTAATATATCTTCAACTCATTTAAAACATGCGATGATCACCAGATTCCTGCTTATATAAATATATATACCTCGCCAGTGTTTGTTGTTTCAGGATCAACATGTTCTTCGTCGTAGTTCATGACTTCATCTTCTCGGTCGTCGCGATCGAATATCATATCACCCTCTCCGGTGTTGTTTAGAAATTTGGAGTCGTCAAAATCTTCTTCATTCTGATCATCATCTGGCCCGCGTATGATATCGAACATGGTCTGTTCTCTCTCTCTGTCGGTATTGTCCGCCATAGCTTTTATTTAACTATGCCAAAAGAAATATAAAACAATTTAGTATAATCTCGAATAATAGATATAATCTCGAATACATCGTCTCGAATAATAGATATAATCTCGAATACATCGTCTTGAATAATAGATTTAATCTCGAATACGTCGTCTCGAATAATAGATATAATCTCGAATACATCGTCTCAAATAATATATATAATCTCGAATAAATCATCTCAAATATTATATATCGAATACATCACTAGCTAGCTAGTTAGCTAATAAAGATCGAATACTAGAGAGTAATCTAGGCGGTGGACAACCAAAGTGAAGGAACCATCACTGGATCATAGCTCGGGTGATCTCCCCAAAGAACCTGCCAGGTATTGGAGAACCTGACGTCCATAGCAGCCATGTAGCGATGGACGTGCTCGTCCTCCTCCCTGACACGGCGACGTACCACCTCCGACGGGGCCGGCTCCCTCCGCACCGAAAGTGGCCCACGCGAATGCCACCAAAGGAGATGAGGGTCGACGACGGGACCGGGGGCCGGGTTCCTCACCAAGCGTCGCGCCCCTGAAGGTAGCACCTCCCAGTGCCAGCCCGGCGGAGTCCAGTCCCGGACATGGGTCCTCTGAAGCAGGACATCATCGCGAACGGGACGACGGCGAGGATGCGGGCCGGGCATCGTCGACAACAAATACTATATGCAAATGTAACACTAATTATGCTATCATTGCATATGTCAAAATTCTATATGCTATTTCATACTAATTAAGCATCTAACACTAAAAACAGAAAAAACAACTTCTATACATCCATTAAAAACAGAAAAACAACATTATATAAAAAATTCCATACTAATTAAACACTAATTATATCCATCTAACATGCATTCATACATATATACTAGTGAAAAAATAATAATCTGAAAAATCTAAACTAATTAAACATACAAAATATGTATATACTAATTAACTTAAGGAAATGTGCGTGTGTGTGTGTTCATCATGCTTTTGTGTGTGTGTATGGGCTCGGGGAGGGGCGGCGCCCATGGTGGCCACCGGGGGCGAGGGAGAGGGGTTAGAGGGGGAGAGCTCACAGCGGGGGCGACGGCGACGGCGAGGCGACGGCCGCGGCGACGGGCCGGGCGACGGGGCGGCGACGCGGGGACGGCGCGACGGGGACGGGCCCGGGGCGGCGACGGAGACGAGGGCGGCGACGACGACGGGGACAGGGGCGGCGACGGGGATGAGGGCGGCGACGAGGATGGGGGCGGCGACGGCAATGGCGCGCGACGGGGGCGGCGTAGGACGGGGGCGCGACGGCGTCGATCGATCGGGAAGAAACAGAGGGAGAATGAAATTTTTCAAAGTGATGTATATATAGAAGGCACCTTTAGTACCGGTTGGAGCCACCAACCGGTACTAAAGGCCTGTTTTGGCCAGGCCAAGCAGCGGGAAGGGCAGGCCTTTAGTACCGGGTGGTAGCTCCAACCGGTACTAAAGGCCCCCCCTTTAGTACCGGTTGGTGCCATGACCCGATACTAAAGGGTGTGCGCTGCCAGGCGAGGGGCGCAGAAGTTTAGTCCCACCTCGCTAGCCGAAGGGCGCTCACACCTGCTTATAAGCCCCGCCGCCGCTGCTGTCTCGAACTCCTCTCTAAAGCAGGCCTTCTGGGCCTACCTCTGCTACTCTGCCCTGTGGGGCCTATTGGGCTTGCGGGCCTGCATCCTAGCCCAACAACAGGTTGGGTTTCTAGTCGTATGCAGGCCGCTGTGGCCCGGTAGGTGGGCTTTTTTCATTTAGTTTTTTCTTTTCTGCTTTATTTATTTTGTTTTATTTATTTTTAGTTGTTTTTTGCTGTATTTAGAGTTTCTTTGTGAATATTTTTGATAGTTTTTAGAAACTTTCAGTTAGTGCCGGTAGTTTTTAAATTTGAATAGTTTAAATTTTGAATTATTTGAAATTTGTGTGAATCACTAGTTTGTGAATAACTTAACTTTAAAAATACATTTTCCAGTGATTCTTTTTTCTTATGTTTAATATTAGTGTGTTTTATCATTATATTCAATTTGGTAATGCTTAAGTTATTTAAAAAATGAAATGCCTTTGTAATGGATGAGTTTTCGTCCGAAACCCTGATACTTCGAAACAGATTGTCCATTTTGTACACGAAGTGCATCCAGTTTTTGCGGTAACCCTCTCTACTTTTTTGCACATGCTATGTGGGTGAATAACTAAGCTTCTTCCCCCATTGTTGTATCATCGTATTCAGGGAACCCATGGCCAGGATAGCTGTCGTCGTCCTCTTCTTCTTCATTGTCTTCCATCATAACCCCTCTTTCTCCGTGCTTGGTCCAAACATTATAATGGGGCATGAAACCGAACTTAAACAGGTGGAAGTGAATGGTTCTTGACGTAGAGTAATTGTGACCATTCTTACAGCGAGAACATGGACAAGGCATAAAACCATCCGCCCGCTTGTTTGCCTCAGCCGCAAGCAGAAAAGTATGCACGCCCTCAACGAACTGGGGAGAGCATCGGTCATCGTACATCCATTGCCGGCTCATCTTCATTACACAACACCGAATAGACCAAATTAATACAAGTTCATACATAAAGTTCATACAACACTTAAATGTAACAAACAAATAACTCTCTAGCTAAAGCATTTAAATGCAACAACAAATACGATCAAGATCGCAACTAAGGTAACAATGGATCCAACAGCATAATGATACCAAGCCTCACTATCGATGGCATACTTTCTAATCTTTCTAATCTTCAAGCGCATTTTCTCCATCTTCATCTTGTGATCATCGACGACATCGGCAACATGCAACTCTAATTCCATCTTCTCCCCCTCAATTCTTTTTAATTTTTCTTTCAAGTACTCGTTTTCTCTTTCAACTAAATTTAACCTCTCGGCAATAGGGTCGGTTGGAATTTCCGGTTCACATACCTCCTAGAAAAAATTTCTATGTCAACTTGATGGGCATAATTTGTCATAAACACGAAATGCAACTAGTTTTAAAAGAGAATATACATACCACATCCGAATCATAACAAGGACTAGGGCCGACGGGGACGGATATCAAAACCATGGCACTATATGTATAACAAACAACGTACGGGTAAGATAATTATACGGGTAACTATATATCCAAATCACACAAACATCAATTTTTATATAAAATTTCATGAACAAGAGGCTCACCACAAGGTGGTGCCGGCGACGGGACGGTGCGGGCGATCGACGGTGGCTACGATGGAGATTTAGAATGCACTAAGTAAACCACACCTACATATGCAAACTAAGTGTTATTTTTGACCTCAAATTACATATAAATCAAATACTAGCACATATATATATCCTCCCAAATTACTAAACTCACAAATTAATCACTATATAAAGCATTGCAAGAGCTAATCTAGCAATGAGAGATGAAAGGACAAAGTTGCTAACCTTTGTGATCATTTGAATGGATGGGGGCCTTCAAATCTTGACAAATTTTGGGCAAAATGTGTGATGAGCTCGAGAGGAAGAGGGAAAGAACAGAGAGGAGAGGGGAAAGGGGAAGAATAGAGCGAGCTCGGGTGGACGAAGGGTTTATGTAGGACGACCTTTAGTACCGGTTTGTGCCAAGAACCGGTACTAAAGGGGCTGGAGGGGCCCCATTCTGACAACATCCTGCCACCACTCTCATTAGTACCGGTTCGTGGCACGAACCGGTGCTAAAGGTTCGCCACGAACCGGTACTAATGAAAGCGGTCCAGCTAGCCGTTGGAACCGGCACTAATGTATACATTAGTGCCGGCTCAAATACAAACCGGCACTAATGTGCTTCACGTTTGACCCTTTTTCTACTAGTGCTAGTTCCCCAGGGGGATTCCGGTAACCCTCCGGCACTCCGGTTTTCTTCAAAATCACCCGGAACACTTCCGGTGTCCGAATATATCCGTCCAATATATTAATCTTTATGTCTCGACCATTTCGAGACTCCTCGTCATGTCCGTGATCATATCCGGGACTCCGAACTATCTTCAGTACATCAAAACACATAAACTCATAATACTGATTGTCACCGAACGTTAAGCGTGCGGACCCTATGGGTTCGAGAACTATGCAGACATGACCGAGACACGTCTCCGGTCAATAACCAATAGCGGAACCTGGATGTTCATATTGGCTCAAACATATTCTACGAAGATATTTATCGGTCAAACCGCATAACAACATACGTAGTTCCCTTTGTCATCGGTATGTTACTTGCCCGGGATTCGATCGTCGGTATCTCAATACCTTGTTCAATCTTGTTACCGACAAGTCTCTTTACTCGTTCCGTAATGCATCATCCCGCAACTAACTCATTAGTTACCTTTCTTGCAAGGCTTATAGTGATGTGCATTACCAAGAGGGCCCAGAGATACCTCTCCGACAATCAGAGTGACAAATCCTAATCTCTATCTATGCCAACTCATCTAGAGTCACCGCGTTATCTACCAGTGGTCCAAACAACTGCTTGTAGTAGTTGGATTTGTAAAGCTTCAGATTCTCATGGCCCACAACTGTTCCCTCATCTTGCTCAAGCTAAATAATCTTCTTTCTCCTATGCTTGCCGTTAGCAATCATATGGAAAAAATGGGTGTTGTCATCCCCTTGGACGACCTTAAGAACTTTAGCACGTAAGGCCCATTTCATTTCCTCTTCTCTAAGCAAAGCACGCAATTTTAACTCGGCCTCTGACTTGCATGCTTGCTCGGACTCGTCCACCAGATTCGTTTCTGCCGGCAAATCTAGCGTCTGAATTAGCTGGATAAGTCTCTCCTTCTCTTTTTTATAAATCCCACTCTCACTTCTAGCCCAACCCCTCAAGAATTGTCTCAGGTGTCTAATCTTATTCTGCTAGCGTTCCATGTTGGATGTGCCCACAACAGGCCTAGCCCACTCTCTTGCCACCATCTCAATAAAATTTTCTTTTTCGAACCAACTGAGTTCAAACGAGAAAATGTTTTTATTGCCAATATGGGTTGCGTCACCCGAGTCAACTAACAAGGGTGTGTGGTCAGAAATCGCCCTTTGCATCGCGTGCACCGATACCAGAGGGTATTTATGTTCCCATTCCACACTCGCAAGCACCCTATCAAGGTTCTCGTAAGTAGGAGTAGGAAGAGTGTTTGCCCAGGTAAACTGTCTGCCCGAGAGTTCTGTCTCCCTGAGATTGAGACTCTCAATGATCATATTGAACATAATGACCACCGTCTATCAAAATGATCATTGTTCTTTTCTTTCTTCCTCCTAATAATGTCAAAATTGCCACCCACCAAAAGTGGCAGCCTTTCATCCCCATAGATCCGAACCAGATCCACCAAGAACTCCGGTTTAAATTTTGGTTGGGCTGCGCCATAATTAAACTGCGACTAAGGCCCATCGGAAACCATCCAATTTCTACCTAACCCGGAACTTCACCGTATAATCTCCTCGTACTACATTTAAAACCTCAAGAGTCTCGCACTTCACTCCCAAGAGAATCCCACCAGATCGCCCTCTCGGTGGGAGGCAGTGCTAATCAAAATCAATGCCAGCCGTAAGCGAGCCGAGGAACTAGGACATGAAGTTGTCTCTATCGGTCTCAAGAGGTGCGATGAAGTCTAATTTATCTTCGATGGCCGTTTCAGCGAGGAATCTTTTCTTAGCCAAGTCTGCCAGACCTCTGCTAATCCAAAAGATCATTTTCATATTTCGTCATGTCATTTTTTCTTGAGTTTCACTCTCGCACTCCTATGGACTACCGACGTTGGATAAATCTTCCTATTCCAGGATCGTTTAGGTTTATCTAACACCAACACCTCCTCTACATGAGTTATAGTCGGTTGTACCCCCTTAGACAAAGACGGGGGATCACTCGACAGTTCGTCCTCTACCCCTTCCGCCTCTTCTTCGGCATCCGAAGACGGCATCATTTCATCACAAAAAGTCTCAAGCATAGGGACACCCAAGTTATTAATGTCGGCATCCGACATAGGCTTAACCGCCGCTAACGCTCGGACCAATTCCGAAGCTCTCTCAGCCTCTAAGTCTAAAATATCATTAACTGATTTAACAATTTCTTTTCCATTAGACCCAAGAGAGACTCCTATGTCATAGGCTCTACTAATGATCCCATGCTCAGAAAAATGCAAAATTGAACATTCCTTATTGACCGACATACCCGTCTGAGACTCGATGTCCCTAAGCTTCGCGGCCCTCATAGCACGTCCAAGCTGAAAGTCGTCAGCGTCTGGCTGGTCCTGAACCCGGCTACTGACACGCCTGCCCGAGAGCACCGGGTCCGGTGTTGGGGACACACATAACAGGTAGGCCAACAAAGGGTCGAAATATATTAAAGCATGGGGTCCACACATCAGGTGGGTCCAGATAAATTTCATATCGACAAACCATCCACTCGGATGACCATCAAGTCACTCGGACGGCAACAACCACTCGGAGCATAGCACTCCACTCGACGAACTCATTCCACTCGGAGTACCTGATCTCACTCGGATATGCGAAGACCAACGATCGACAAGGCACTCGAGGCATATCTTAGTAGCAGGCTGACATTATGACATCAATGCCCCACTTTATAACATAGGAGGTGGAGGGGTGGCGCACTCTATATAAGCCACCCCTGCCACTAGACTTGGGGGCAAGGGCTCTTTTCTTCCACCCCTCTCTCTCTCTCTTTTCACCATTAGTCTCAGGACTACGGGGATCTGTTCTTCTCTCATTGTAATCTCCGCATACATACTCAGATAAAACAAAGCCTCTCCGGAGCACGAGACGTAGGGTTGTTATCTCCACCATGAGAGGCCCGTACTCGCTAAAACCACCGTGTTACCCATATGCATCTCGATAGATCGTGCTCCTTTACCCTATCCCTTATTATTGTCGGAATCGTTCCCACGACAATTGGCGCCCACCATGGGGCATGGCGTCTATCGAGCCATGATGCAAATGGTTTTATTTCTTCGATCTTTGTCCGTCGATCAACAATCATCAATGGAGGGTTTGATCCAGGATGTTCCGGACATCACTCCATCCACAGAAGAGACATGACAATCTTCGTACAGAGGGATCAGGAAGTCCCAT
Organism: Triticum urartu; assembly: GCF_003073215.2. Lineage (NCBI taxonomy): Eukaryota > Viridiplantae > Streptophyta > Magnoliopsida > Poales > Poaceae > Triticum > Triticum urartu. Next base: position 587,627,547 of record NC_053023.1, on the reverse strand, counting down.
TCCATACTATCTTGTTCTTTACAATCGATCTTTAATCTAACAATGGTTGTTTTTTCTTCTGTATGTACATGCACGAGCGCGAGCAACAGCTGCAGCGCGGCCGCACCACCAAGCACCGTTCTGACGAGCGCCATGGAGGCCGAGCTCTTGACATGGCCAGTCCGTTGTCGCCCGTATCCTTCGTCGTCGACCACCGACGCCTCCACCAAGTCAACCGCCGCCCGTCCGGCTACGCTGACCTCTGGCGCGTCCATCCGCACCGGAACCACACCTCCCGCCGGCGTCGCAGGCGCGCTGCACTCCTCCCTCGTCAGCTTCTCCAGCATGGTCGCTGTGGCGCGCGCGGATCCGCCCGTCGCTTTTCCGGGTGCGGCGGTTCTTCCCTCCGTCGCCGGCTGCTGGCCATGGTTTTCCTTTCTCCTGTAACGCTGCAAGGTGAGTGGGCCATCTCCTCCTTGATTACCTGCATGCAGGTTGATGCGGAGTACACGCAACGGAAGGGCGTGGTGATCTCCAACGTCAAATTAATTGGCTGCCTCATTAAACGGCCAATTGATGAATTACTAACGCCACTTATCTCATTGCTAGGCCACGGACCCTAGTTAATTCGTGCATGCATGCATGTATGACTGACCATCAGGCCTTGAACTTCCTGGTCGTGCTTGCTAGTAACTTGCAGGGTCACCCGATGGATCTTCCACTCGGACAGCTGCGAACCGGATTCGTCCAGAGTTCACACAGATGAATCCACTCAGATGCAGACTCAAGTTCACTTGGCCATGGACCCTAGCTTACTCGGCCGCCTACGCGTCGTCGCTCAGCTGGACGCGTCTTCATCGCTCAGCTGCCCGTGCACCGTTGCTCAGTTGGACGCGTCTTCATCACTCAGCGGCCCGTGCATCGCCACTCTGCGGTGTCCCTCGTCAACCATGCGGCAACGATTGCGACGGTGGATGCACGGACCGGATGCAGCACCAACGCCGGGGCTGCCGACGTCTCCGATCACAACATGACGGGAGCCACCAGGTCTTCGCCCGCACGCAGCCTGGCAGGAGAACGCCGTCCCGCACTCGGATTCATCGCGGCCGCCGCACCTCGTGATGGATCCGTGCCAAAAACCGCCGCCGCCATGGCTAATCAGGGAGCTCTGCGCCCTGCCTTCCACTTTCCCTCTAATATTAATTCTTTCTTTCCTTCTAATCTTAATTTCTTCCCATTTATCTCCTGCGGCAGTAGGAAACGGATCCGGCTTGCCCGCTCCCTTTTCATACTCCCATCCGCTCGTCCGTGGGAAATGTCCATTACATGCACGATGTGCCTGCAAGCGATCGAGCCGCCCGCCTCCATCGGATGGGATAGCGCTCGTGGGCACATCCATGCCGAACTTCACCGAGGCCTCCAAGTCTAGCACTCCGCGTCGGCCTGCCTAGCCAGCTCCACACCGACCGGATCGCAGCACAGTTGTGGTTCCCTCGGACCAGCGGGTGCACTTGGATGAGGAGTCCACTCGGATTGCGCTCACTCGGCTGTGAAGCCCCTGGGTTCACTAGGCCGGTTCGCCTAGTACTACTTGGCCGGCTAACATCCAGAACATCATCGACAACAACGGCAGTTACGGCGGTCGGCCCACATCTCCTTTGTTCTAATGAACGATTCGGCTCCCGAACGGTGAAGCACCGTAATCAACTGCTCGACAAGCCATCATCACTCGGTCATTCGGTCGCACGCATCTTCATCACTCGGACGCTCCGTGCATCGACACTTCACGGGACACATCTACATCACCCGAACGCCCCGTGCATCGGCACTTTATGGGACGCGTCTACATCACCCGAACAGCTCGTGCGTCGTCATTCTGCGGCACGCATCTTCATCACTTTGCCGCCTCGTGCATCGCCACGCCGCGGGAGGCGTCTACATCATTCGGATGCCCAGTGCGTCGTCATCGGTTGGTCACCTCATCACCACTCGTCCGCCCCGCGCATCGCCATCGGTTGGTCACCTCATCACCACTCGACCACCCCGTGCGTCGCCACTCGGTTGGTCACCTCATAACCACTCGGCCGCCCCGTGCGTCACCACTAGGTTGGTCACCTCATCACCACTCGGCCGCCCCGCGTGTGACCACTCGGTTGGTCACCTCATAACCACTCGGCCGCCCCGCGCGTCAGCATAGGTTGGTCACCTCATCACCACTCGGCCGCTTCATGCGTCGCCACGCCGCGGTAGGCGTCTACATCACCCGAACGCCTCATGCGTCGTCATTCCGGGGCACGCATCTTCACTCGGCCGCCCTGCGCGTCGCCATCGGTTGGTCACCTCATCACTACTTGGTCTCCCCGCGCGTGGCCACTCGGTTGGTCACCTCATAACCACTCGGCCGCCCCGCGCGTCACCATAGGTTGGTCACCTCATCACCACTCGGCCGCTCCATGCGTCGCCACGCCGCGGTAGGCGTCTACATCACCCGAACGCCTCGTGTGTCGTCATTCCGGGGCAAGCATCTTCACTTGGCCGCCCTACGCGTCGCCATCGGTTGGTCACCTCATCACCACTCGGCCGCCCCGCGCATTGCTACGTCTTGAGCTTGCGTTGGTTTTCCCCGAAGAGGAAGGGATGATGCAGCAGAGTAGCGTAAGTATTTCCCTCAGTTTTTGAGAACCAAGGTATCAATCCAGTAGGAGGCCACGCGCAAGTCCCTCGTACCTACACAACACAAAGAGCTCCTCGCAACCAACGCGATTAGGGGTTGTCAATCCCTTCTCGATCACTTACGAGAGTGAGATCTGATAGATAATATTTTTGGTATTTTTGGTATAGAGATGCAAAGTAAAAGTAAAAAGGCAAAGTAAAAACAAAGCAAAATAAAAGTGATGGAGATTGATATGATGAGAATAGACCCGGGGGCCATAGGTTTCACTAGTTGGCTTCTCTCGAGAGCATAAGTATTTTACGGTGGGTGAACGAATTACTGTTGAGCAATTGACAGAATTGAGCATAGTTATGAGAATATCTAGGTATGATCATGTATATGGGCATCACGTCCGTGACAAGTAAACCGACTCCTGCCTGCATTTACTACTATTACTCCACTCATCGACCGCTATCCAGCATGCATCTAGAGTATTAAGTTAAAAACAGAGTAACGCCTTAAGCAAGATGACATGATGTAGAGAGATAAATTCATGCAATATGAAATAAACCCCATCTTGTTATCCTCGATGGCAACGATACAATACGTGCCTTGCTGCCCCTTCTGTCATTGGGAAAGGACACCGCAAGATCGAACCCAAAGCTAAGCACTTCTCCCATTGCAAGAACTACCAATATCGTTGGCCAAACAAAACGGGATAATTTGAAGAGACTTGCAAAGATAACTAATCATACATAAAAGAATTCAGAGAAGATTCAAATATTATTCATAGATAGACTTGATCATAAACCCACAATTCATCGGTCTCAACAAACACACCGCAAAAAGAAGATTATATCGAATAGATGTCCACAAGAAAGGGGGAGAACATTGTATTGAGATCCAAAAAGAGAGAAGAAGCCATCTAGCTACTAACTATGGACCCGAAGGTCTGAGGTAAACTACTCACACTTCATCAGAGAGGCTATGATGATGTAGAAGCCCACCGTGATGACGGCCTCCTTCCGGCGGAGCTCTGGAACAGGCCCCAACACTAGTAGAAAAAGGGTCAAACGTGAAGCACATTAGTGCCGGTTTGAATTTGAGTCGGCACTAATGTGTCCATTAGTGCCAGTTCCAACGGCTAGCCGGGCCGCTCTCATTAGTACTTGTTCGTGGCGAACCTTTAGCACCGGTTCGTGCCACGAACCGATACTAATGAGAGTGGTGGCAGGATGTTGTCAGTCTGGGGTCCCTCCAGCACCTTTAGTACCGGTTCGTGTCACGAACCGGTACTAAAGGTTGTCCTACATAAACCCTTCGTCCACCCGCCGAGCTCGCTCTGTTCTTCCACTTTCCCCTCCCTCTCTGTTCTTTCCCTCTTCCTCTCGAGCTCATCACACATTTTGCCCAAAATTTGTCAAGATTTGAAGGTCCCCGTCGATTCAAATGATCACAAAAGTTAGCAACTTTGTCATTTCATCTCTCATTGCTAGATTAGCTCTTGCAATGCTTTATATAGTGTTTAATTTGTGAGTTTAGTAATTTGGGAGGAATTATATGTGCTAGTATTTGATTTATATGCAATTTGAGGTCAAAATAACACTTAGTTTGCATATGTAGGTGTGGTTTATGAAGGAAATATGCCCTAGAGGCAATAATAAAGTTATTATTTATTTCCTTATTTCATGATAAATGTTTATTATTCATGCTAGAATTGTATTAACCGGAAACATAATACATGTGTGAATACATAGACAAACAAAGTGTCACTAGTATGCCTCTACTTGACTAGCTCGTTAATCAAAGATGGTTATGTTTCCTAACCATGGACAAAGAGTTGTCATTTGATTAACAGGGATCACATCATTAGTTGAATGATCTGATTGACATGACCCATTCCATTAGCTTAGCACCCGATCGTTTAGTATGTTGCTATTGCTTTCTTCATGACTTATACATGTTCCTATGACTATGAGATTATGTAACTCCCGTGTGCCGGAGGAACACTTTGTGTGCTACCAAACGTCACAACGTAACTGGGTGATTATAAAGGTGTTCTACAGGTGTCTCCAAAGGTACATGTTGGGTTGACGTATTTCGAGATTAGGATTTGTCACTCCGATCGTCGGAGAGGTATCTCTGGGCCCTCTCGGTAATGCACATCACTTAAGCCTTGCAAGCATTGTAACTAATGAGTTAGTTGCGGGATGATGTATTACGGAACGAGTAAAGAGACTTGCCGGTAACGATATTGAACTAGGTATTGAGATACCGACGATCGAATCTCGGGCAAGTAACATACCGATGACAAAGGGAACAACGTATGTTGTTATGCGGTCTGACCGATAAAGATCTTCATAGAATATGTAGGAGCCGATATGGGCATCCAGGTCCCGCTATTGGTTATTGACCGGAGACGTGTCTCGGTCATGTCTACATTGTTCTCGAACCGTAGGGTCCGCACGCTTAAGGTTTCGATGACAGTTATATTATGAGTTTATGAGTTTTGATGTACCGAAAGAGTTCGGAGTCCCGGATGAGATCGGGGACATGACGAGGAGTCTCGAAATGGTCGAGACGTAAAGATCGGTATATTGGACGACTATATTCGGACATCGGAAAGGTTCCGAGTGGTGCGGGTATTTTTCGGAGTACCGGGGAGTTACGGGAATACGGGGGAAAAGTATTGGGCCTTATTAGGCCATACGGGAAAGAGAGAGGGGCTGCCTAGGGCAGGCCGCGCCCCCCCAATGCCTAGTCCGAATTGGACTAGGGGGAGGGGCTACGCCCCCTCCTTCCTTCCCTTCTCCTTTCCCCTTCCTTGTCTCCTACTCCTACTACATGGAAGGAATCCTAATTGGACTAGGAAAAGGGGAATAGGGGAATCCTACTCCCGGTGGGATTAGGACTCCCCTAGGGCGCGCCATAGAGAGGGCCGGCCCTCGTCTCCTCCACTCCTTTATATACGGGGCAGGGGGCACCCCATGGACACACAAGTTGATCCACGTGATCTATTCCTTAGCCGAGTGCGGTGCCCCCTGCCACCATATACCTCGATAATACTGTAGCGGAGTTTAGGCGAAACCCTGCTGCTGTAGTTCATCAAGATCGTCACCACGCCGTCGTGCTGACGGAACTCTTCTCCGAAACTTTGCTGGATCGGAGTCCGGGGATCGTCATCGAGCTGAACGTGTGCTCGAACTCGGAGGTGCCGTAGTTTCGGTGCTTGATCGGTTGGATCGTGAAGACGTACGACTACTTCCTCTACGTCGTGTCATCGCTTCCGCAGTCGGTCTGTGTTGGGTATGTAGACAACACTCTCCCCCTCGTTGCTATGCATCACATGATCTTGCGTGTGCGTAGGAAATTTTTTGAAATTACTACGAAACCCAACAACGTAGACAACACTCTCCCCTCTCGTTGCTATGCATCACCATGATCTTGCGTGTGCGTAGGAAATTTTTTGAAATTACTACGTTCCCCAACAGTTTACTTAGTGCCTTCAAAATCTCCGCCGTAACCACCGTCGATCGCCCGCACCGCCCCGTCGCCGGCACCACCTTGTGGTGAGCCTCTTGTTCATGAAATTTTATGTAAAAATTGATGTTTGTGTGATTTGGATATATAGTTACTCGTATAATTATCTTACCCGTACGTTGTTTGTTATACATAGTGCCATGGTTTTGATATCCGTCCCCGTTGGCCCTCGCCCTTGTTATGATTCGGATGTGGTATATATATTCTCTTTTAAAACTAGTTGCATTTCGTGTTTATGACAAATTATGCCCATCAAGTTGACATAGATATTTTTTCTAGGAGGTATGTGAACCGGAAATTCCAACCGACCCTATTGTCGAGAGGTTAAATTTAGTTGAAAGAGAAAACGAGTACTTGAAAGAAAAATTGAAAAGAATTGAGGGGGAGAAAATGGAATTGGAGTTGCATGTTGCCGATGTCGTCGATGATCACAAGATTAAGATGGAGAAAATGCGCTTGAAGATTAGAAAGATTAGAAAATATGCCATCGATAGTGAGGTTTGGTATCATTATGCTGTTGGATCAATTGTTACCTTAGTTGCGATCTTGATCACATTTGTTGTTGCATTTAAATGATTTAGCTAGAGAGTTATTTGTTTGTTGCATTTAAGTGTTGTATGAACTTTATGTATGAACTTGTATTAAGTTGGTGTTTTTGGTGCTGTGTATTGAAGATGAGCCGACAATGGATGTACGATGAACGATGCTCTCCCGAGTTCACTAATGGCGTGAAAACTTTTCTGCTTGCGGCTGAGGCAAACAAGCGGGCGGATGGTTTTATGCCTTGTCCATGTGCTGTCTGTAAGAATGGTCAAAATTACTCTAAGTCAAGAATCATTCACGTCCAAATGTTTAAGTCCGGTTTCGTGCCCCACTATAATGTTTGGACCAAGCACGGAGAAAGAGGGGTTATGATGGAAGACAATGAAGAAGAAGAGGACGACGACAGCTATCCTGGCCATGGGTTCCCTGAATACGATGATACAACAATGGGGGAAGAAGCTGAGCCGGTAATGCGGGAAGAAGCTGAGCCGGCAATGTGGGAAGAAGCTGAAGAAGAGGCATCAAATGAGCCCGTTGATGATCTAGGTCGGGCCATTGCCGATGCAAAGAGAAACTGCGCAAGTGATTTGGAGAAGAAGAAGTTGCAGCGCATGTTAGAGGATCACAAAAAATTGTTGTACCCGAATTGCGTAGGTGACAAGAAAAAGCTGGGCACCACACTGGAATTGCTGCAATGGAAGGCAGAGAATGGTGTGTCTGACAAGGGACTTGGAAAGTTGCTGGTAATGATAAAGGATATGCTTCCAAAGGACAACGAATTGCCCGAGAGTACGTACGAAGCAAAGAAGGTTGTCTGCCCTAGGGTTAGAGGTGCAGAAGATACATGCATGCCCTAATGATTGCATCCTCTACCGCGGTGAGTACGAGGATTTGAACGCTTGCCCGGTATGCGGTGCATTGCACTATAAGATCAGCCGTGATGACCCTGGTGATGTCGAGGGCGAGCGCCCCAGGAAGAAGATTCCTGCCAAGGTGATGTGGTATGCTCCTATAATACCACGGTTGAAACGTTTGTTCCAAAACAAAGAGCATGCCAAGGCGATGCGATGGCAGAGAGAAGACCGTAAGAAAGACGGAAAGTTGAGAGTACCCGCTGACGGGTCGCAGTGGAGAAAAATCGAAAGAAAGTACGGGAAGGAGTTTGCAGATGACGCAAGGAGTGTATGGTTTGGTCTAAGCGCAGATGGCATTAATCCTTTTGGGGAGCAGAGAAGCAACCATAGCACCTGGCCTGTGACTCTATGTTTGTATAACCTTCATCCTTGGTTGTGCATGAAGCGGAAGTTCATTATGATGCCAGTGCTCATCCAAGGCCCTAAGCAACCCGGCAACGACATTGATGTGTACCTAAGGCCATTAGTTGAAGAACTCTTACAACTGTGGAATGGAACAGGTGTACGTGCGTGGGATGAGCACATGGGGGAAGAATTTGACCTAAAGGCGTTGCTGTTCATGACCATCAATGATTGGCCTGTTCTCAGTAACCTTTCAGGACAGACAAACAAGGGATACCGCGCATGCACGCACTATTTGGACGATACCGACAGTATATATTTGGCTATTTGTAAGAAGAATGTGTACCTGGGACATCGTCGATTTCTTCCGAGCAGGCATCCCGTAAGAAAGAAAGGCAAGCATTTCAATGGTGAGGCGGATCACCGGACGAAGCCTCGCCACCGTACTGGTGCTGATGTACATGATATGGTCAAGGATTTGAAGGTGGTCTTTAGAAAGGGTCCTGGTGGACAACCTGTTCTGAATGACGCTGACGGATGCGCACCCATGTGGAAGAAGAAATCTATATTTTGGGACCTGCCCTATTGGGAAGACCTAGAGGTCCGCTCTGCAATCGACGTGATGCACGTGACGAAGAATCTTTGTGTGACCCTGCTTGGCTTCTTGGGCGTGTATGGGAAGACAAAAGATACACCTGAGGCACGGGAGGACCAGCAACGTATGCAGGGAAAAGACGGCATACATCAGGGTCATGCAAGCTACGCTCTTACCAAAGAAGAGAAGGAAATCTTCTTTGAATGCCTGCTCAGTATTAAGGTACCGTCTGGCTTCTCGTCGAATATAAAGGGAATAATAAACATGGCAGAGAAAAAGTTCCAGAACCTAAAGTCTCATGACGGCCACGTGATTATGACGCAACTGCTTCCGGTTGCATTGAGGGGGCTTCTACCGAAAAACGTTCGATTAGCCATTGTGAAGCTATGTGCATTTCTCAATGCAATCTCTCAGAAGGTAATCGATCCAGAAATCATACCAAGGTTAAGAGAATGATTTGGTGCAATGTCTTGTCAGTGTCGAGTTGGTGTTCCCACCATCCTTCTTCAACATCATGACACACGTCCTAGTTCATCTATGCGAAGAGATTAACGTTTTGGGTCCTGTATTTCTACACAATATGTTCCCCTTTGAGAGGTTCATGGGAGTCTTAAAGAAACATGTTCATAACCGTGCTAGGCCAGAAGGAAGCATCTCCAAGGGCCATGAAAATGAGGAGGTCATTGAGTTTTGTATTGACTTTATTCCTAACCTTAAGCCGATTGGTGTTCCTGAATCGCGGCATAAGGGCAGACTGGATGGAAAAGGCACGCTAGGAGGGGAACAAATAATATGTATGGACGAACATTCTCTCACTGAAGCACACTACACAGTTCTACAGAACTCCGCCTTGGTGGCTCCGTATATGGATGAACACAAGAATTTGCTACGCCCCAAACACCCGGAGCGGTCTGATGACTGGATTACACGTGAACAAACCAGGAGTTTCGCCAGCTGGTTGCAGACATGTACCATGCATGACGCCTCTATTGAAGATGACCTGTACTTGCTGTTTCAGTTACCATCTTCGAATATAATGACTTTCAAAGGGTACGAGATAAATGGTAATACATTTTACACGATCGCCCAAGATAAGAAGAGCACCAACCAAAACAGTGGTGTCCGCTTTGATGCAGAAACCAATACGGGAAAGGAAACATATTATGGTTATATACAGGACATATGGGAACTTGACTATCGACGTGGTTTGAAGGTCCCTTTGTTTTGGTGCAAATGGGTCAATATGACACGAGGCGGGGTAACGGAAGACCCGCAGTACGGAATGACAACAGTGGATCTCAACAATCTTGCGTATGCAGACGAACCATTTGTCCTAGCCAATGATGTGGCACAGGTTTTCTATGTGAAGGACATGTCTACCAAGCCGAGAAAAAGAAAAGATAAGGAAGCGAATGCATCGTACGATGAGCCAAAGCGGCACATAGTTCTTTCTGGGAAGAGAAACATCGTGAGAGTGGATGACAAGACAGACATGTCAGAAGATTATGAAAAGTTTGATGAAATTGCTCCATTCACAGTGAATATTGACCCGAGCATCCCGTTAAATGATGAAGATTTTCCATGGTTACAGCGCAATGGGACACACGCGAAGAAAAAGTTTCACACCCAAAGATCTGGGATGTGATCGGCTTCACTACCATCACTTTCTTCTGTGTTTCACACCCAGGAGGGAATCTGTGTAATAGTTAGGGTAGTTATGTGTTTTGGCATTTGAAACGCGAAGAAATTTTATGTGCAAACAAATTCTTTCATGCCTTTACTGATTTTTAAAGTTAAGTTATTCACAAACTAGTGATTCACACTAATTTCAAATAATTCAAAATTTAAACTATTCAAATTTGAAAACTACGGGCACTAACAGAAAGTTTGTAATTTTTTGTACCTAAAGCAAAAATATTCACAAAGAAACTCTAAATACACAAAAAACAACTCAAAAATAAATAAAGCAAAAAAATAAATAAATAAAAGCCAGCCTACTAGGCTAGAGCGGCCTGGATACGACTAGAAACCCAACCTGTTGTTGGGCCAGGACACAGGCCCGCAAAGGCCCAGTAGGCCAACAGGGCAGCACAGAACATGTAGGCCCAGTAGGCCTGCTTTGGAGAGGAGCTCGAGAGAGCTACCGCACGGGGGGTTATAAACCAGTGCGGACGCCCCTCGGCTAGCGAGGTGGGACTAAACTTGCCGCACCGCACCTGCGCCAGCGCACCCCCTTTAGTACTGGTTCGTGGCACCAACTGGTACTAAAGGGGGGGCCTTTAGTACCGGTTGGAGCCACGAACCGGTACTAAAGGGGGTGCGCTTCCCGCCGCTTGGCCTGGCCAAAACAAGCCTTTAGTACCGGTTGGTGGCTCCAACCGGTACTAAAGGTCCATCCTATATAACTAAACACTTCAAAAATTTCAGTTTCTCATCTGCTTCTTCTCCTCTGCCCCGTCGCCCGCCGCGCGCCCCCGTCTCCATATCCCCTCTCGTCGCCGCCCCTGTCGCCGCCTCGTCCCCGTCATCGCTGCCCCGTCGTCCTCGTCCCCGTCGTCACCGCCGCCCCGTCCTGGCCCGTCCCGCGTCGTCCCCGTCCCCGTCGTTGCCGCCCCGTCCCCGTCCCCTTCGTCGCCGCCCCGTCCCTGTCCCCATCGTCGCCGCCCGTCGCCGTCCCCGTCGCGCGCCGCCACCCATCGCCTCTCGCCTCGCCGGTGAGCACACACACAAACACACACACACATACATTTTTTAGTTTTTTAGTTATAGAAATAGTTATAAAAAAGTTAGAATTTTTTTCTTTTTTTAGTTATAGAAATAGTTAGTTATATAGCATATTGTTAGAAATGTTATAGAATTGTTAGAATTGTTAGAAATTTTTCTGTTTTTTAGTTATAGATGTAGTTATAAAAAAGTTAGAATTGTTAGAAATTGTTCTGCTTTTTAGTTATAGAAATAGTTATAAAAAAGTTAGAAATTTTTCTTTTTTTAGTTATAGAAATATTAGAAATGTTATACAAATGTTAGTTATATATATAGAAATGTTATAATTTTTTTTTCTGTTTTTTAGTTATAGAAATATTAGAAATGTTATAGAAATGTTAGTTATATATCATTGTTAGAAATGTTATAGAAATGTTAGAAATTTTAGTTATCAAAATCCAATCATTAAAAAAATGTTACTTTTTGCGGGCATATAGCTAGTATTTGTTCTCGACGATGCCCGGCCGGCATCCTCGCCGTCGACCCGTCCACGACGACGTCCGGCTGACCCATGTCCGGGACTGGGCTCCGCCGGGCTGGCACTGGGAGGTGCTGCCTGGAGGGGCGCGCCGCTTGATGAGGAACCCGGCCCCGGGTCCCGTCGTCGACCCTGATCTCGTTTGGTGGCGTTCGCATGGGCCAGTTTCGGTGCGGAGGGAGCCGGCCCCGCCGGAGGTGGTACGTCGCCATGTCAGGGAGGAGGACGAGCACGTCCATCGCTACATGGTTGCGTTAGAGGGCGGAAGGTTCTCCAATACCTGGCAGTTTCTTTAGGGATCTCACTTCAGCTATGATCCTATGAGGGTTCCTTCTCTTTGGGTGTCCACCGCTCGCGCCGCAGGAACCACGAGTGTCCTAGATTCTTCTGTAGTATTCGATCTTTATTAGCTACCTAGCGAGTGATGTATTCGATATATAATATTCGAGACGATGTATTCGAGATTATATATTATTCAAGACGATGTATTCGAGATTATATCTATTATTCGAGACCATGTATTCGAGACCATGTATTCGAGATTATATCTATTATTCAAGACGATGTAATTTGAATACTAAATTGTTTAATATTTCTTTTGGAGTAGTTAAATAAAAGCTGTGGTGGACAATACCGGCAGAGAGGGAGAAGAGACCCTGTTCGATATCATACGCCATCCTCGTGGGCCAGATGATGATCAGAATGAAGAAGATTATGACGGCTCCGAATTTCTAAACAACACCGGGGAGGGTGATTTGATATTCGATCGTGACGACCGAATTGATGAAGTCATGAACTATGATTATGATGATGATGAAGAAAATGTTGATCTTGAAACAACAAAGACTGGCGAGGTATATATATTTATATAAGCAGGCATCTGGTGATCATCACATGTTTTAAATGACTTGAAGATATATTAACGAATCGATCTTTCTTCTTTCAGCCATCCGGATCGAGCAAATCTTCAGGCAACAGGATGAAATGAGGCCCGAACAAAAAGTTGAAGGAGGGCGTAAAGTACAATATCGAGGCAATCAGACCTAATGGCGAACCATTAGCGCCTAAGAAGATTGCGGACAAGTTCGTTCGTCAGTGCGGAGTTCTTGTGAAGGACCAACTCCCGATCTCCCTTCAAGAATGGAGAGAGCCAGCAAAGCCACGTCCAGATCTTACTTTTGTCGACGACAGACAAAAAGGTCTGCTTTGGGATACTCTCATGGAACATTTTACCGTACCAGATGATTTCACAGAAGCAGATGTGCAGAAAGTCAAGGACGCTGCTCTTAGGAAGATGGCGGTTGCATTCAAGAACCACAAGAATCGTGAATGGGACAAGTACGTCAAGGGAGGAAGGAAGACTCCAGTATTCGAGGGAACACTAGAGAAGCAAAGTGCTCATTGGGACAATTTCATGAAATTCAAGGATTCAGAATTAGCTAAGGAACGGTCGAGAATAAACAAGAAGAATGCCGAAAAAAAGAATAAGTTCCATAAGCTGAGGCCAGGTGGCTACGCGGTGGCAATGCCTAAGTGGGATAAGTCTGAGAAAGAGATGGAGGATGCAGGTGTCACTCCGGTTACTAGGAGCTGGCCCCCCAGGTGCAGGACTTGGTTCTATGCGCATGGGGCGAGTTGGACACGAAGACAGGCAAAGTTTCGACGAAGGCATGTCTGAACGGAGCCGACGATGCGATACTTTTTGCAATAGAAGAGGCTTGATCGGGGGTGTTCCAGCCCAACAGAGAGAACGACGAGCTTACGCGTGCCCTGGGAAATCCTGAACACCCGGGAAGAACACGAGGCAAGGGCGCTATTCCGTGGTATGAGGGGTTTTTGGACTGGAACGCCGACTACAGAACCCGTGCGAGAAGGAAGATTGCGGAGGAGAAGAAGAGGAAGATGGAGGAGGAGCAGAGGAAGCTGGACTATGAACGCCTTCAAGGCCTAGAATCAAAGCACGCGGACTTGGCAGTCAAATTCCAGCGGCAGCAGGAGCAGATCGACTCACTTAGCCAGCAAAGGGGGTCTCAGCAGCTGCAGCGGCTAGCGGATGATCCAGCATTGGATAACACCGCCCCATCCATGCCGAGAAGCAGCGTGGGTTCCGCCCCGGGTGATGCAATGCTGGATTGATACCCCGTGGATGACATCATGGAGAACACTAACTGCGTGCTACACTTCAAAATGAAGAACATATCCATGAAGGTGGCGGACGCCGTTGCTTTTACAAATCCCCTCCAAGGCAACCTTCCATTGCAACCCGATTCCAGCGGGCTATGCTCGTGTCTTGGTTGATGAGGTGGTGGACCCTTATTCGGGGCTACAACTTGACATTCCTGGAGGTGATGACGAGCACACATTGGGAGAGGCCATACATCGTGTCATCCTATGAAGAAAGGATTGCATCGTCTTTCGAAGGCCACCGACACCGCATCACCCGACTCCTCGTCGAAGTCCGCCACCGAGTCAGCGGACTCCCGCTCCTCCAAGTCCACCAACGTGTGAGGCCACTCCTCCTCCTCCAAGTCCGGCAAAGTGTCAGGCCACTCCTCCTCCAAGTCCGACACAGCGTCAGACGTCCACTCCTCCTCCAAGTCCGGCACAACTTCAGGCCACTCCTCCTCCAAGTCCGGCACAGCTTCAGGCCACTCCTCCTCGTCCAACTCAGCCCCGTCAGTCGTCTCCGCCGCCTCAGCAATCGCAGAAGAGACACCCCGCAGCTATGGTGCATAGCGGTACGAGTCGAGGTAGTACAGGAAGTATAGGCGGAGGCAAGCGATATAAATATGGTCCAAGCCTCACTGATCTTCCTCAGAGGGCTTACGACAGGACCGAGGAGCAAACCAATGCCATAGTGCGGGCAGAAGTGGACGCCCATTTTGGACCGAAACCGCCACTGCCGCCAAGGGAGAAAGTGCCCGAGGAAAAGATTGACCACTTCATTCGTATGGCTCAACCACCAGCTCCCAAGCCTGTTGACACAGACTATGAGCGCCACATCAAGAAGTTAAATCGAGCACGTCTATAGAAGGAGGCGAGCTTGAGCTCGAGCAAACAACAAGAAGCTATCAAAAAATGTGGTAAAACCGTTCCCCAGCTGGAGAACAGGCGGCGCAATCGATCCCCTCGCTTGTTGTGCCAACAACACGTGAAAGTACGCGCGCCCAATATTATTGTGGGCAAACAGTTTAAGTTCCCGAGGTGGGCGATGTGGTAATAACCAAGGAGCATATAACGCAGGCTGAAATCCTCAAGATCACTGTTGGACAACTCCTCGAGATCGAGCCCATGCCTGTGCTTACAGAGGAGGAAATAAAACGGAAATATGTCCGGGGCCAACCTTTGGTCAAGCCAGACGAGGTCAAGAAGCTCCCAACGAGTATGTATGAATTGCATCAATGGTACATGGACATTACCAAGATTTCCAATCGAGAGTCCCTCATGGTGGAAGTCAAGAAGGATCATTAGTACCATCAGAAAGTTGTGGCCGTTGAGTATAATGAACTGTTTCAGTTATACAATCAAGACGCACTCGACAAATCTATCATCAGTTGCTATTGTCTGTAAGTGATTTCTTTCTGTAATTTAAGTCTCAAGCTAGCTGTAGTGATCCTTTTGATCAATCATTACCTGTAATTATCCTCACTATATTCTTTTCTGTGGTATTATGCAGGATGAAGATGTATGAAATGAAAAAAGGTGGACGCTATGGCATTGGGTTCATTGACCCAAACACCGTTAATGAATACACATGGAAAATAGATACATATCATGAAAAGCATGTAGAGGACAGCATGCTAGAGTTCTTGAAGCGCCTCAAATACAATGAAGATATACTACTTCCTTACAACTTCCAGTGAGTAACACTGTCTTGTACTACAAATTCTCTATTTTTGCCTACTAGCTAGCTACATGTTTTTGCATACATATGCCCGCTTAATTAAGACATGCAAACGTGTGTGCATGCAGATTTCACTGGATCTTGTGTATCATTAAAGTTGACGCCGGAACAGTTGAACTACTGGACTCACTACTTAAAAAACAAAGTGACTACACCATCTTGTTTGGGATAGTCAACAGGTAATTTCAATCATTATTAACTATATATCTCAGCCTATTTAGTAATTCGTCATTTCCTGATATGAACTATTTAATAACCCATTTATTCATTTTCTTTGTCGGCGGGCAGGGCTTAGGCAAGGTTCATCAGCGTCACTCCAGGCAAATGGAAACAAAGACTGAGATGGTATCGACCCAAGGTAAGTAATTAAGTAGTACTAGCTAGCTAGCTGCCTTCTCTTTAATTATCATGCTTGATTAATTATTATCTGATCAAATTCCATTCTCGTAAAGGCCCTGAAGCAGGCGCCGGGGACTGATCTGTGTGCATACTGCGTTTGCGAGAACATTCACATGATGACGTCCGAAAGGAGCAGATCTCAAAGACAGGAATGGGTACGTTTGTCAGAACACTACTCACAATTTTTACACCATTATCGATATGTAGTCACACAACTAATACACATGCATATTGATCTCCTTCTTAACAGTTCACAGAGGTGCGGGAGAAGCTCCTACCAACGGAGCGCGTACAAGCACTTCAAGAGGAAATAGCGGGATTTTTGCTCGACCAGGTCATAGATCCGAAGGGAGAATACCATTACCCGCTACCGCCCCCATGAACCACTTCCAATTGTCATCGTGCTCCGAAGGCACCAATTAGGCTAATGCCACTGGCTCCGAAGGCAACATGTAGGGGAAATTGTATATAGCTATACATGTGTGTATGTGTGAATTAATATGCTGGTTTGTGAGACATTTGATGATATATATATATGATCGGTTCTACTAGAAATTCTATTTATATATATGCATAATGTGTACAATGTGTAGTATCGTAAAATACCAGCAAACGAAAAAGAATTAAATGGAAAACACAAAATTAAATGAAAAAGAAATCATAAACCCAAAACCACCCCAACCTTTTAATACCGGTTGGTTTCACCAACCGGTACTAAAGGGCTCCCTGCCCCCGGAGCTGGCTCGTGCCACGTGGTGGCACTTTAGCGCCGGTTCGTGCTGAACCGGTACTAAAGGGGGGGGCCTTTAGTGCCCACACTTTAGTGCCGGTTACAGAACCGGCACTAAAGCGCGTTACGAACCTGTGCTCTTGCCCGGTTCTGCACTAGTGCAAGATGGGATCTCGTGGATACAGAAACTTACGGCGGTGGAATTAGGTTTTTGGCTCCGTCCCTGGTAGTTTGGAGGTACGTGGATATATATAGGAGGAAGAAGTATGTCGGTGGAGCGTCGAGGGGCCCACAAGGCAGGGGGCGCGCCCCAGGGGGGTGGGCGCGCCCCCTACCCTCGTGACCGCCTCCGACGTTCCTTGGCATAGGGTCCAAGTCTCCTGTGTCTTATTCGGGAAGAAAATCACGTTCCAAAAAGGATTTTTCTGTTTGGACTCCGTTTGATATTCCGTTTCTTCGAAACACTGAAATAGGCAAAAAACAACAATTATGGGCTGGGCCTCCGGTTAATAGGTTAGTCCCAAAAATAATATAAAAGTAAATAATAAAGCCCAATATAGTCCAAAACAGTAGATAATATAGCATGGAGCAATCAAAAATTATAGATACGTTGGAGACGTATCAGGCATCCCCAAGCTTAATTCCTGCTCGTCCTCGAGTAGGTAAATGATAAAAAAGAGAATTTTTGATGCGGAGTGCTACTTGGCATAATTTCAATGCAAATCTTCTTAATTGTGGCATGAATATTCAGATTCGAAAGATTCAAGACAAAAGTTCATATTGACATAAAAATAATAATACTTCAAGCATACTAACTAAGCAATTATGTCTTCTCAAAATAACATGGCCAAAGAAAGTTCATCCCTACAAAATCATATAGTTTAGTCATGGTCCATCTTCGTCACACAAAAATACTCAAATCATGCACAACCCCGGTTTTAATCAAGCAATTGTTTCATACTTTAGAATTTTCAAACTTTATAAATCTTCACGCAATACATGAGCGCGAGCCATGGACATAGCACTATATGTGGAATAGAATATGGTGGTTGTGGAGAAGACAAAAAGGAGAAGATGGTCTCACATCAACTAGGCATATCAACAGGCTATGGAGATGCCCATTAATAGATATCAATGTGAGTGAGTAGGGATTGCCATGCAACGGATGCACTAAGAGCTATAAATGTATGAAAGCTCAACAAAATGCTACTAAGTGGGTGTGCATCCAACTTGCTTGCTCATGAAGACCTAGGGCATTTGAGGAAGCCCATTGTTGGAATATACAAGCCAAGTTCTATAATGAAAAATTCCCACTAGTATATGAAAGTGACAAAACAAGAGACTCTCTATCATGAAGAACATGGTGCTACTTTGAAGCACAATATATGAGACTCGCTATATCATGGTGCTACTTTGAAGCACAAGTGTGGAAAAAAGGATAGTAACATTGCCCCTTTTTATTTATTTTCTTTTTTTTGGGCCTTCTTTTTTTTTTCTTTGGCCTTTTTTGGGACAATGCTCTATTGAATGATAATCATCACACTTCTATTTATTTACAACTCAATGATTACAACTCGATACTAGAACAAAGTATGACTCTATATGAATGCCTCCGGCGGTGTACCGGGATATGCAATGAATCAAGAGTGACAAGTATGAAAGAATTATGAATGGTGGCTTTGCCACAAATACTATGTCAACTACATGATCATGCTAGCAAATATGACAATGATGGAGCGCGTCATAATAAAGGGAACGGTGGAAAGTTGCATGGCAATATATCTCGGAATGGCTATGGAAATGCCATGATAGGTAGGTATGGTGGCTGTTTTGAGGAAGGTATATGGTGGGTGTATGATACCGGCGAAAAGTGCACGGTATTAGAAAGGCTAGCAATGGTGGAAGGATGGGAAAAAAGTGCGTATAATCCATGGACTCAACATTAGTCATAAAGAACTCATATACTTATTGCAAAAATCCACAAGTCATCAAAAACCAAAGCACTACGCGCATGCTCCTAGGGGGGAGGTTGGTAGGAGTTAACCATCGCGCGCCCCTGACCTCCACACAAGGGAAGACACTCAAAGAATATCTCATGTTTCAAATTTGTTGCATAACTTTTACCATACGTGCATGCTACGGGAATCACAAACTTTAACACAATAATTTCTTAAATTCACAACTACTCAACTAGCACGAATTTAATATTATCACCTCCATATCTCAAAACAATTATCAAGCATCAAACTTTTCTTAGTATTCAACGCATTCAAAAGAAAGTTTCACAAATCTTGAATACCAAGCATATTATTATTAAGCAATTTACCATGCTATTAAGAACTCTCAAAATAATTTAAGTGAAGCATGAGAGATCAATAGTTTCTTTAAAACAAACCACCACCATGCTCTAAAAGATCTAAGTGAAGCACATAGAGCAAAATTATAATGCTCAGAAGATATAAGTGAAGCACAATGAGCAAATCTACATAGCTCAAAAGATATAAGTGAAGCACAATGAGCAAATCTACATGGCTCAAAAGATATAAGTGAAGCACATAGAGTATTCTATCAAATTCCAATTTATGTATGGCTCTCTCAAAAGGTGTGTACAGCAAGGATGATTGTGGCACACTAACAAACAAATACACAAATAATACAAGACGCTCCAAGCAAAACACATATCATGTTGATGAATAAAAATATAGCTCCAAGTAAATTACCGATGGAAGTGGACGAAAGAGGGGATGCCTTCCGGGGCATCCCCAAGCTTTGACTTTTTGGTGTCCTTGTATTATCTTGGGGGTGCCATGGGCATCCCCAAGCTTAGGCTCTTTCCACTCCTTGTTCCATAATTCATCAAAAGAACTCACCCAAAACTTGAAAACTTCACAACACAAAACTCAACAGAAATCTCATAAGCTCAGTTAGCGAAAGAAAACAAAACACCACTTCAAGGTACTGTAATGAACTCATTCTTTATTTATATTGGTGTTAAACCTACTGTATTCCAACTTTTCTATGGATTATAAACTATTTTACTAACCATAGATTCATCAAAATAAGCAAACAACACGCGAAAAACAGAATCTGTCAAAAACAGAACAGTCTGTAGTAATCTGTAACTAACGCCAATTTCTGGAACGTGAAAAATTCAGAAAAAATAGGAAGTTCTAGATAATTTGTTTATTGATATACAGCAAAAAGAATAAACTAAAAATCACGTTCCTGTGATTTATCGTAATTATTTTCGTGCACGCAAAGTTTCTGTTTTCTGCAGCAGAATCAAATTACTATTACCGTAGGTTATCCTAGCGGTCTTACTTGGCACAAACACTAATTAAAACACAAACAAATCTAACCAGAGGCTAGAACAAATATTTATTCCTAAACAGAAGCAAAAAGTAAAAAACTAAAATAAAATTTGGTTGCCTCCCAACAAGTGCTATCGTTTAACGCCCCTAGCTAGGCATAAAAGAAAGGATAGATCTAGGTATTGCCATCTTTGGTAGGCAAACCATAAGTGGCTCTCATGATAGATTCATATGGCAATTTTATTTTCTTTCTTGGGAAGTGTTCCATACCATTTTTAGGGGGAATTAGAATCTAAGGTTTCCTTCCTTCATGTCAGTAATCGCACCAATCGTTCTAAGGAAAGGTCTACCAAGAATAATAGGACAAGAAGGATTGCAATCAATATCAAGAATGATAAAATCTATGGGGACATAATTTCTATTTGCAACAATAAGAACATCATTAATTCTTCCCATAGGTTTTTTAATAGTGGAATCCGCAAGATGCAAGTTTAGAGAGCAATCATCAATATCACGGAAATCTAGCAAATCACACAAAGTTTTGGGAATAGTAGAGACACTAGCACCCAAATCACACAAAGCATAAAACTCATGATATTTAATTTTAATTTTGATAGTAGGTTCCCACTCATCATGGAGTTTTCTAGGGATAGAAACTTCCAACTCAAGTTTTTCTTCATAAGATTGCATCAAGGCATCAACAATATGTTCGGTAAAGGCTTTGTTTTGACTATAAGCATGTGGAGAATTTAGCACGGATTGCAACAAGGAAATACAATCAATTAAAGAGCAACTTTCATAATTAAATTCCTTGAAATCCAATAGAGTGGGTTTAGCAACATCTAGGGTTTTATTTCTTTCAATCCCACTTTCATCAATTTCATCATCAAGATCTAAATACTCCGAATTTTTAGAACGCCTTCTAGGTAAGGAAAGATCATATTCAGTTTCATCAAGATTTATATTGCAAAACAAGGATTTGATGGGAGACACATCAATAACTTTTAGATCTTCATCTTGATTTTCATAGGCATTGGAAGAACATGCTTTAATAAAGGCATCTTTTGAAGCATGCATCCTAGCGGTTCTTTCCTTGCACTCATCAATGGAAATTCTCATGGCTTTGAGAGACTCATTGATATCATGCTTAGGAGGAATAGATCTAAGCTTTAAAGAATCAATCTCAAGAGAAATTCTATCAACGTTCCTAGCCAAATCATCAACTTTAAGTAATTTCTCTTCAAGCAAAGCATTAAAATTCTTTTGTGAAATCATAAACTCTTCAACACTACTTTCAAATTCAGAGGGCATCTTATTATAATTTCCATAAGAGTTGTTATAGGTTTCCATAATTATTAGAAGGATTACTAGGATAAGGGCTAGGATTAAAATCCCCTCTATACACGTTGTTACCAAAATTATTCTTACCAACAAAATTCACATCCATAGATTCATTATTATTCTCAATCAAAGTAGACAAAGGCATATCATTAGGATCAGAAGAAACACTCTTAGTAGCAAATAATTTCATAAGTTCATCCATCTTTCCACTCAAAACATTGATTTCTTCTATCGCGTGCACTTTTTTATTAGAAGATCTTTCAGTGTGCCATTGAGAATAATTAACCATAATATTATCTAGGAGTTTAGTAGCACCTCCTAAAGTGATTTCCATAAAAGTGCCTCCCGCGGCCGAATCTAAAAGATTTCTAGAAGCAAAATTCAATCCGGCATAAAATTTTTGTATAATCATCCACAAATTTAAACCATGAGTAGGGCAATTACGTATCATTAATTTCATTCTCTCCCAAGCTTGTGCAACATGTTCATGATCTAGTTGCTTAAAATTCATAATGTCGTTTCTAAGAGAGATGATCTTAGTGGGAGGAAAGTACTTAGAGATAAAAGCATCTTTGCATTTCTTCCAAGAATCAATACTATTTTTAGGCAAAGACGAAAACCAAGCTTTAGCACGATCTCTAAGTGAAAAAGGAAATAGCTTCAATTTGACGACATCATTATCGACATCTTTTTTCTTTTGCATATCACATGAATCAACGAAGCTATTTAGATGAGTAGCGGCATCTTCACTAGGAAGGCCGGAGAATTGATCTTTCATAACAAGATTCAACAAAGCAGCATTGATTTCACAAGATTCAGTGTTGGCTAGAGGAGCAATCGGAGTGCTAAGGAAATCATTATTATTGGTATTGGTGAAATCACACAATTTGGTAGCATCTTGAGCCATCGCGACAAATAAGCAATCCAACACACGAGCAAACAAAAGGCAAGCAAAAAAACGAACGAAGAAGGAGAAGGAGAAGGAGAAAGAGAGGGCGAATAGAACGGCAAGGGTGAAGTGGAGGAGAGGAAAACGAGAGGCAAATGGCAACTAATGTAATGCGGTAGATAGGGATTGTGATGGGTACTTGGTGTGATGACTTTTGCGTAGACTCCCCGGCAACGGCGCCAGAAATCCTTCTTGCTACGTCTTGAGCTTGTGTTGGTTTTCCCCGAAGAGGAAGGGATGATGCAGCAGAGTAGCGTAAGTATTTCCCTCAGTTTTTGAGAACCAAGGTATCAATCCAGTAGGAGGCCACGCGCAAGTCCCTCGTACCTACACAACACAAAGAGCTCCTAGCAACCAACGCGATTAGGGGTTGTCAATCCCTTCACGGTCACTTACGAGAGTGAGATCTAATAGATAATATTTTTGGTATTTTTGGTATAGAGATGCAAAGTAAAAGTAAAAGGCAAAGTAAAAACAAAGCAAAATAAAAGTGATGGAGATTGATATGATGAGAATAGACCTGGGGGGCCATAGGTTTCACTAGTTGGCTTCTCTCGAGAGCATAAGTATTTTACGGTGGGTGAACGAATTACTGTTGAGCAATTGACAGAATTGAGCATAGTTATGAGAATATCTAGGTATGATCATGTATATAGGCATCACGTCCGTGATAAGTAAACCGACTCCTGCCTGCATTTACTACTATTACTCCACTGATCGACCGCTATCCAGCATGCATCTAGAGTATTAAGTTAAAAACAGAGTAACGCCTTAAGCAAGATGACATGATGTAGAGAGATAAATTCATGCAATATGAAATAAACCCCATCTTGTTATCCTCGATGGCAACGATACAATACGTGCCTTGCTGCCCCTTCTGTCACTGGGAAAGGACACCGCAAGATCGAACCCAAAGCTAAGCACTTCTCCCATTGCAAGAACTACCAATCTCGTTGGCCAAACAAAACGGATAATTCGAAGAGAGTTGCAAAGATAACCAATCATACATAAAAGAATTCAGAGAAGATTCAAATATTATTCATAGATAGACTTGATCATAAACCCACAATTCATCGGTCTCAACAAACACACGGCAAAAAGAAGATTACATCGAATAGATCTCCACAAGAGAGGGGGAGAACATTGTATTGGGATCCAAAAAGAGAGAAGAAGCCATCTAGCTACTAACTATGGACCCGAAGGTCTGAGGTAAACTACTCACACTTCATCGGAGATGCTATGATGATGTAGAAGCCCTCCGTGATGACGGCCTCCTTCCGGCGGAGCTCCGGAACAGGCCCCAAGATGGGATCTCGTGGATACAGAAAGTTACGGCGGTGGAATTAGGTTTTTGGCTCCGTCCCTGGTATTTTGGGGGTACGTGGATATATATAGGAGGAAGAAGTACATCGGTGGAGCGTCGAGGGGCCCACGAGGCAGGGGGGCGTGCCCTAGGGGGGTGGGCGCGCCCCCTACACTCGTGACCGCCTCCGGCGTTCCTTGGCGTAGGGTCCAAGTCTCCTATGTCTTATTCGGGAAGAAAATCACGTTCCAAAAAGGATTTTTCTGTTTGGACTCCGTTTGATATTCCGTTTCTTCGAAACACTGAAATAGGCAAAAAACAGCAATTCTGGGCTGGGTCTCCGGTTAAAAGGTGAGTCCCAAAAAAATATTAAAGTGAATAATAAAGCCCAATATAGTCCAAAACAGTAGATAATATAGCATGGAGCAATCAAAAATTATAGATAACGTTGGAGACGTCTCACGCGTCGCCACTCGGTTGGTCACCTCATAACCACTCGGCCGCCCCGCGCGTCGCCACTCGGTTGGTCACCTCATAACCACTCGGCCACCCCGCGCATCGCCACTCAGTTGGTCACCTCATCACCACTCGGCCGCCCCGCGCGTCGCCACTCGGTTGCTCACCTCATCACCACTCGGCCGCCCCGCGCGTCACCACTCGGTTGGTCACCTCATCACCACTCGACAGCCCCGCGCGTCGCCACTCGGTTGGTCACCTTGATGACCCACAAGTATAGGGGATCTATCATAGTCCTTTCGATAAGTAAGAGTGTCGAACCCAACGAGGAGCAGAAGGAAATGACAAGCGGTTTTCTGTAAGGTATTCTCTGCAAGCACTGAAATTATCGGTAACAGATTGTTTTGTGATAAGGTAATTTCTACCGGGTAACGAGTAATGAAAATAAATAAGGTGCAGCAAGATGGTCCAATCCCTTTAGCAAAGGACAAGCCTGGACAAACTCTTATATAGAGAAAAGCGCTCCCAAGGACACATGGGAATTATCGTCAAGCTAGTTTCATCATGCTCATATGATTCGTGTTCGTTACTTTGATAATTTGGTATGTGGGTGGACCGATGCTTGGGTGCTGCCCTTCCTTGGACAAGCATCCCACTTATGATTAACCCCTATTGCAAGCATCCGCAACTACAAAAGAAGTATTAAGGTATACCTAACCATAGCATGAAACATATGGATCCAAATCAGCCCCTTACGAAGCAACGCATAAACTAGGGTTTAAGCTTCTGTCACTCTAGCAACCCATCATCTACTTATTACTTCCCAATGCCTTCCTCTAGGCCCAAACAATGGTGAAGTGTGATGACCCACAAGTATAAGGGATCTATCGTAGTCCTTTCGATAAGTAAGAGTGTCGAACCCAACGAGGAGCAGAAGGAAATGATAAGCGGTTTTCAGCAAGGTATTCTCTGCAAGTACTGAAATAAGTTGTAACAGATAGTTTTGTGATAAGATAATTTGTAACGAGCAACAAGTAACAAAAGTAAATAAAGTGCAGCAAGGTGGCCCAATCCTTTTTGTAGCAAAGGACAAGCCTGGACAAACTCTTATATAGAGAAAAGCGCTCCCGAGGACACATGAGAATATCGTCAAGCTAGTTTTCATCACATTCATATGATTTGCGTTCGGTACTTTGATAATTTGATATGTGGGTGGACCGGTGCCTGGGTGCTGTTCTTACTTGAACAAGCATCCCACTTATGATTAACCTCTATTGCAAGCATCCGCAACTACAACAAAAGTATTAAGGTAAAGCTAGCCATAGCATGAAACATATGGATCCAAATCAGCCCCTTATGAAGCAACGCATAAACTAGGGTTTAAGCTTCTGTCACTCTAGCAACCCATCATCTACTTATTACTTACCAATGCCTTCCTATAGGCCCAAATAATGGTGAAGTGTTATGTAGTCGACGTTGACATAACACCACTAGAGGCTAGACAACATACATCTCATCAAAATATCGAACGAATACCAAATTCACATGACTACTAATAGCAAAACTTCTCCCATGTCCTCAGGAACAAACGTAACTACTCACAAAGCATATTCATGTTCATAATCAGAGGGGTATTAATATGCATAAAGGATCTGAACATATGATCTTCCACCAAATAAACCAACTAGCATCAACTACAAGGATTAATCAACACTACTAGCAACCTACTAGTACCAATCCCGGACTTGGAGACAAGAATTGGATGCAAGAGATGAACTAGGGTTTTGAGAGGAGATGGTGCTGGTGAAGATGTTGATGGAGATTGACCTCTCCCGGTGAGAGGAGCATTGGTGATGACGATGGTGATGATTTCCCCCTCCCGGAGGGAAGGGTCCCCGGCAGAACAGCTCTGCCGGAGCCCTAGATTGGTTCCGCCAAGGTTCCGCCTCGTGGCGGCGGAGTTTCGTCCCGAAAGGTTGCTTATGATTTTTTCCTCGATGAAAGATCCCATATAGCAGAAGATGGCCATCGGAGAGCCAACTGGGGGCCCACGAGGAAGGGGGGCGCGCCCCCACCCTTGTGGCCAGGTGGGTCCCCCTCTGTAGCGAACCGACCTCAAACGGTCAAGTCTCTGTGCTTCAGTGTCATCCCTGGATCGGTAATGCTGACACACACAGTACTCGAAGGATTTATAACAGAGTAGCAATCACACACTTATTACATCCTGTGGCATGCCTGGTAACTCCTCTGGGAAAACATACGGGTAATCCTTCACTACAAGCACTTCCTCTTGAACAACTCCCGTGAGGGTATTCACTTGACTCCTTCTAGGCAGATGCCTAGATACATACTTAATCCTTTTTCCCTCCGGGGTGGTGAGATAAATCGACTTACTAGCACAGTCAATGCTTCCTCCATACTTTGACATCCAGTCCATACCTAATATCACATCCAATCCTTGTGACTCCAAGATAATTAGGTCGAACGGAAAAACATGGGTGCCAATGGTTAGGGGTATCTGGTCGCACCATCGACTAGCCATATACTCTGCTCCAGGTGAACTCACTAACAGAGGGGTCCTAAGGGTTTGGGTTGGTAGTTTAAACTTATCCATGAATCCCCTTGATATGTCTGAATGCGATGCACCAGTATCAAAAAGAACAAGGGCGATAAATGATTTAACAAAAAACTTACCTATAACCGCGTCTGGCTGCTCTTCAACCTCCTCCACGTTAACGTGGTTCACTTGTCCTTTGTTGAATGGATTGGGCTTCTTCCCAGCGCTCCCATTTCCGTTTCCATTCTTCCCTTCAGGGCACTCCGTGGCATAGTGTCCAGTCTTCCCGTACTTAAAGCAAGTAACGTGACTTAGATCTCTTTTGGCAGGTGTGGCTGGATTGGGGCGGTTCTGATTGTTGTTAGTTTCATTTCCATTCCCATTCTTAGAACCATTGTGGTTATGCGAACCTCCTCTGGCGTGGTTATGACCTCCATGGTTATGAACAAGTCCTCCCGAGTTCGGGGTTAGGCGAGGCTTCTGCTGAGCTCCTGAGTTATACCTCCCTTGTCCATACTTCCTCTTACGGCTCTCAATCTGCTGCTGCTTACCTTCAATCATAAGAGCCTTATCTACCAACTCCTGGTAGTTGTTGAAGGTTCCTACCATCAACTGCATTCTCATCTCATTATTCAGCCCTTCCATAAACTTCTCCTTCTTCGCGGCATCTGTGGCCACATCATCAGGGGCATAGCGAGATAACTTGCTAAACTCATCCACGTACTGAGCCACAGTACGGTTTCCCTGGCGTAAGTTGTGAAACTCGAGCTTCTTCATATTCATAGCTCCAGTTGAGACATGGGCTATGCGGAAAGCTTGCTGAAACTGGTCCCAAGTGACATTGGCTATGGGGAAAGTGGCCGTGTAATTCTCCCACCATGAGGCTGCTGGTCCATCCAATTGATGTGCGGCAAAGCGCACCTTCTCAGCATCTGTGTGACCTGCGGTGGTCAACTCTCTTCCAATACGCCATAGCCAATTGCTACCTCTTGAGCTTGCGTTGGTTTTCCCCGAAGAGGAGAGGATGATGCAGCAGAGTAGCGTAAGTATTTCCCTCAGTTTTTGAGAACCAAGGTATCAATCCAGTAGGAGGCCACGCTCAAGTCCCTCGTACCTGCACAAAACGATAGCTACTCGCAACCAACGCGATTAGGGGTTGTCAATCCCTTCACGGTCACTTACGAGAGTGAGATCTGTAGAGATAATATTTTTGGTATTTTTGGTATAAAGATGCAAAGTGAAAAGTAAAAGGCAAAGTAAAAACAAAGCAAGATTAAAGTGATGGAGATTGATATGATGAGAATAGATCCGGGGGCCATAGGTTTCACTAATGGCTTCTCCAAGAGCATAAGTATTCTATGGTGGGTGAACAAATTACTGTTGAGCAATTGACAGAATTGAGCATAGTTATGAGAATATCTAGGCATGATCATGTATATAGGCATCACGTCCGTGACCAGTAGATCGAAAGGATTCTGCGTCTACTACTATTACTCCACTCATCGACCGCTATCCAGCATGCACCTAGAGTATTAAGTTAAAAACAGAGTAACGCTTTAAGCAAGATGACATGATGTAGAGAGATAAATTCATGCAATATGAAATAAACCCCATCTTGTTATCCTCGATGGCAATGATACAATACGTGCCTTGCTGCCCCTTCTGTCACTGGGAAAGGACACCGCAAGATCGAACCCAAAGCTAAGCACTTCTCCCATGGCAAGAACTACCAATCTAGTTGGCCAAACCAAACGGATAATTTGAAGAGACTTGCAAAGATAACCAATCATACATAAAAGAATTCAGAAAAGATTCAAATATTATTCATAGATAGACTTGATCATAAACCCACAATTCATCGGTCTCAACAAACACACCGTAAAAAGAAGAAGATTACATCGAATAGATCTCCACAAGAGAGGGGGAGAACTTTGTATTGGGATCCAAAAAGAGAGAAGAAGCCATCTAGCTAATAACTATGGACCCGAAGGTCTGAGGTAAACTACTCACACTTCATCGGAGAGGCTATGATGATGTAGAAGCCCTCCGTGATGACAGCCCTCTCCGGCGGAGCTCCGGAATAGGCCCCAAGATGAGATCTCGTGGATACAGAAAGTTGCGGCGGTGGAATTAGGTTTTTGGCTCCTGTTCTGATCGTTTGGGGATACGTGGATATATATAGGAGGAAGAAGTACGTCGGTGGAGCTTTGGTGGGACCACGAGGGTGGGGGGCACGCCTGGGGTGTAGGGCGCGCCCCCCTACCTCGTGACCTCCTCGGGGCTTCCTTGGCGTAGGGTCCAAGTCTCCTGGGTCTTGTTCGGGAAGAAAATCACGTTCCAGAAAGGATTATTCTGTTTGGACTCCGTTTGATATTCCGTTTCTTTGAAACACTGAAATAGGCAAAAAACAGCAATTCTGGGCTGGGCCTCCGGTTAATAGGTTAGTCCCAAAAATAATATAATAGTGGAAAATAAAGCCCAATATAGTCCAAAACAGTAGATAATATAGCATGGAGCAATAAAAAATTATAGATACGTTGGAGACGTATCACCAATCATCAGCAACTATAAGCTTGGTTCTACTGGAAAACACTGGCGGGTGTAACCTCAGAAAACGGGCTAGGTTGTCAACTAGAGGCGGGTTGTTGTTGTTGTTGCCTTGGTTCTGAACTAGCAATTGCATCAAGGTGTTCTGCTGCTGGATCAACTGAGTGAGCTCCGGCGGGAAGGCAAATCCGGTGTCACGTCTCGGAGGCATCTGATGGGTTTAGATGGAAGAGATCATAATAGAAAAGGGGTCTAATGAGAAGGCACTACCCATATGCACATGATACAAACACAAACATTTCACTCAATCAATCAAGCAAGGGCATACAAGCGGTCTAGAACTATCGAAACGTGCTCACTACTACTAATTACATGGGGGGAGAAATACTACTAATCATTTGGTGGTCATCTAGAAATTTTGACCGGTGGAAGACTCCATGATGTCTGCTCCAACTTCGTCTTCATAGTCATCATCACTAGGGTCGGAGTCGGTGTTGTCGATGATGATGTAGTTGTCCGGGCAAGTGGAATCGTCGTCTTCTCTTCCCGGTGCTGGATCTCCCATGAATACTCCGATCGTCTTTACCAGGTCGTCATTCTTCTCCAATAGTGTCTTAATTTCCTCCTCATATCCATCACGTGTAAACTTGAGTTCTTCTTCCAGCTCGATGATCCTAGTCTTCGACTTCTTCAAGTCCATCATGTCTGCGCACATCTAGTTCTCCTGACGTCGAATGTGCTGGTTTAGCTCCTGGATGAATGCTGCAATGGATCTGTCCTTCTTGGTGCTGATCATCTCCCATTGCTCATCTCGGCACCCACATATCTGGTAGATAGTGTCCTTAAGATCCTTGTTGTAGACTTCTCCAGTGCGTCCCATCGTAATGTGGGCTGCCATGCTCTTGCCTAGACTCTAGGTGGGTACTTCAAAAGAAAACTCTATGGGCTTAGAGGTTGGCGAGAACGTCCTTCCTGGAACTTGTACTTGAATCATCCAGCGCTCCTCTTCTGGTAAGGTGGCGTTGTACGTCCCAGTGAAGCTTGGTATTCCAATGTTCAAGTACCTAGTGACTTCCTTCAAGTGGCGTCCAAAGGGTGTGTCTTCATCCGGTTGCGCAAACTTGTTCTTCATCTCTGCCATCCTAAAGAGTAGAAAATGGAGAGAAGTCAGAAATGAGTAGAGAAGAGTGACCTAGGGTTTATCTTAGTGGTCGTGTCCTACACTCAGCGTGTGCTCTGATACCATCTTATAGCGAACCGACCTCAAACGGTCAAGTCTCTGTGCTTCAGTGTCATCCCTGGATCGGTAATGCTGACACACACAGTACTCAAAGGATTTATAACAGAGTAGCAATCACACACTTATTACATCGAATGTCTCAAAAGAGAACTTACTACAATAAATATGGCTTAAGGCCATCTAATACGATAATAGCGGAAGGCTTGGAAGATAAAGTGAGTCCATCAACTCCAACGGCATAGCTAAGCTGCACGGCAACGACCTAACGAACCTTACTCCTCGTATGAAAAGTCTGCAACATAATACGTTGCAGCCCGAAAACGGTTCAGCACATGGAATATGTTGGCAATATAACACAGTACAACAAGAACAGAATAATGCTATCACTACATGCATATTTGGCTGGTGGAAAGCTCTATGGTTATAGTTTTTGCGAAAAGCCAATTTTTCCCTACCACAAAGGAATATATTTTAACTTAACTATCATGGTAGTTGAAACATCATTGAGAAGGTTCCTCCAACTCAATCCCAATTAAAGTAATTAACAACCCAACAATATTAATTAAGAGTGATGAGATACTTAAGATACTCCAAGTACTAGATACTCAAGATTCTCCATAATCGGGGACACAGCTAACCATGATTAGATTGTACACTCTGCAGAGGTTTGCGTACTTTTCCCCACAAGACTCGATCGCCTCCGTTGGATTTCTCGCACTACGTGATGTTTGAGAAACGGGTGACTGGGACACAGTCTTTCAGAAACATTAACTCTCTACTCCGGGCAGACCATACCAAACCTACAACCCACTACCTGCTGATCTACCTCTTCGAGAGCTTCACGTAACTTACTCAACTATGCTAGAGCCCATAATAGCTTGTGGCTGCACACGGAAGTTTCTAGCATGAATCATCATAGTTCCCTTTGAGCCTGGGTGGCGGTCCATAGGAAAATCACACGGAACCCCGGGATTTCCAAAAAAATACAAGCAATAGTGGGTTCTCGAGGTGCCTCAATCCACCCAGATGTGTATTCAAGTTGCCACCTTAAGTTGAACCATTAATTAACAATCTCACATCTATCATGGATTTCACTCACCCAAACCACATCTACGAGCATAGCATAGCAATAATATAAGCAACGCGTAGAAGTAACTCCCAAGGGTTTGAATGTAACAGGGCAATAGGTTCTGCCTCATCAACAACTTCCCAACCCACATGTTAATGACATCCTAATCATGCAATGTTTGAGGATTGAACTAATGCATAAAAACTGGGTATGGAAAGAGTATGATCAATGTGTTACTTGCCTTGCTGATGATCCGCGAAACCTAGGGACGTGTAGTAGCACGCTTCGCACTCCGGGAATTCTATCGCAAACAAACAATAGCATACATAAGCTAACAAGCAAAGAAGCACGAGCAAAACTCAAATAAGAGAGATTGACCAGAAAGTTCAACTTAAGAACTCCGGTTTGCAAAAAGAATCGAATCGAATGGAGCAACAAAACTCAAACGGCGAAAGAAACAAGATCCATTTATTAATCTAAACTAGAGTCAAATTTTACAATATCAAAATCTTGTTTAAGTTGGTTAAACAGAAAGAGGGTCTCGAGACGAAGATCTAGGCACTTGAATCGCCTGATTCTGATAAACGAGCGAAAAGATAAACTGAAACGAAAATCGGATCAGAAATCGCGATCGAGAATAATCGCAGAAAAAATCCGAGAAAAAGAAAACTGACGAACAGACTAACGAACGAGCGTTCGTTGTCTGTAACTAACGAGCAAAAACCGTTCATTAAAACAATCGTACGGACGAACGTACGCTAAATAGAAGAACCGGGAAAAAACCGGCGAACCGATCTAGAAAAACGAACTAGCGTTTAAAAAAAACCGAATCGGTTTTCTAGAGAAAACCGGCGGTGGCGGCTACCTCATCGGATCCGGCGAGGCGCGGGCTCCGGCGATATGGGGCTTCGGCGGCGGGGCGCGGCGAGGGGCGGCGGCGGCGCGACTCGGGAGGCGGGGCTGCGGCGGCGGGGTTGGTGGTGGTGGCGGGGGTCCGGGGGGGTTTATAAAGGGGGGGGGCGGCGACGACTTGGAGGAGGGGCCAAGGCGGCGGCGAGGAGGAGTCCCGGCCAGACTCCTCGTCCTAGGCGGCGGCGGCTCGGTTTGCGGGTGGGAGACGGCGCGCGCGGGGAGGTGGGCCGGCCCGGCTGGGTTTCGGCCCAGTCGACGCCCGAAGATTTTTTTTAAAAAACAATTCCGCCGAACAGAAAATAAATCCTAGAAAATAAAATAAAAATCTAAAAATGCCAAAACAAATTTTCACCGTCTAAATAAAATATTTAGAACGAGATGAACATTTTCTTGGCCCTAAAATGTAATTTTGAAAACATGCAATTTTTCTAGTGCAAATAAAATCCAAATAAAATCAAACATTTGATTTTAATATTTTTCCTCCAATATTTCAATTATTGTGGAGAAGTCATATTATCTCCTCTCATATATTTTAATATGAAATATTTTTCAGAGAGAAAAATAATTAAAACCAAAATCCTCGTTTCAATATTTGGTAAAAATCAAATATGAAAACCGGGAAATACCCAACTCTCTCCGAGGGTCCTTGAGTTGCTTAGGATTTCGAGGATCGCGAAACTAAAATGCAATAAAATATGATATGCATGAATGATCTATGAACATTCCAAATTGAAAATTTGGGATATTACAAACCTACCCCCCTTAAGATGAATCTCGCCCTCGAGACTCGGGTTGGCTAGAAAATAGGTATGGGTGGTCTTTGCGAAGATCATCCTCTCGTTCCTAGGTGGCTTCATCCTCGGTATGGTGGTTCCACTAAACTTTGCAAAACTTGATAACCTTGCTGCGGGTGACTCGACTGGCAAACTCAAGAATCCTAACTGGCTTCTCCTCATAAGTCAAATCACTGTCCAACTGAATCGCCTCCAAGGGTACTGTATCTCTTAACGGTATATCGGCCATCTCAGCATGACACTTCTTCAATTGTGAAACGTGAAACACATCATGAACTCCTGACAGTCCTTCAGGTAACTCCAACTTGTAGGCAACTTCTCCCATCCATTCCAAAACACGATACGGTCCTACAAATCTCGGACTGAGCTATCTCCAATTAACTCCAAAACAATTAACTTCTCCCATACTTTCCCTTAACTCCAAAACGTTTCACTCCTCGCAAGGGTGATACTCGCAGATATGCTCTATCTCCAATTTCATAAGTTACCTCCTTGCGTTTCGAGTCTGCATAACTCTTCTGCCTGGACTGAGCTATCTTCAGTCTGTCTCGAATCAGCTTAACCTTCTCTTCAGACTCCTTGATCAGGTCTGGTCCAAAAAACTGTCGGTCTCCTACTTCATCCCACATCAGCGGTGTTCTGCACCTTCGTCCATATAGGGTTTCGAACGGTGCCATCTTCAAACTGGCTTGGTAACTATTGTTGTATGAGAACTCTGCGTAAGGCAAATTGTCATCCCAACTAGATCCATAATCCAGCGCACAGGCTCTCAACATGTCCTCCAGAATCTGGTTGACTCTATCTGTCTGCCCATCTGTCTGCGGGTGAAATGTTGTACTGAACTCCAATCTCGTTCCCAACATCTGGTGCAGCTGATGCCAAAACTTTGAGGTAAACTGTGTTCCTCTATCTGATACGATGGTCCTCGGAACTCCATGCAGACATACGATCCTGGACATATATATCTTGGCCAACTTTGCACTTGTATAAGTGCTTTTCACTGGGATAAAGTGTGCCACTTTGGTCAAGCGATCAACTACTACCCATATAGAATCATATCCTGATTTGGTCCTGGGTAATCCGGTGATAAAATCCATGCAAAGCTTATCCCACTTCCATTCGGGTATCGGCATAGGCTGTAACAATCCTGCTGGCTTTTGATGCTCTGCCTTCACGTTCTGACATACATCGCATACGGCTACATACTCGGCAATATCCTTCTTCATACCAGTCCACCAGAAACATTCCTTCAAATCCAAATACATCTTGGTGTTTCCGGGGTGTATCGAGTATGGTGAGTCATGAGCCTCTTGAAGTATTAACTTCCTGATCTCTGGGTCATTGGGCACATAAACTCGGTCCTCAAACCATAAGGTATCGTGCTCATCCTCACGAAAACCTTTGGCCTTTCCTTTGCTCATTTTCTCCTTTATCTTGGCAATATCTTTTTCATCCTTCTGAGCTTCTCGAATCTTGCCCAACAATGTAGACTGAACCTCCATTGTTGCAACAAAACCTCTAGGAACAATCCCTTCCCTAATCAAAGCTCCATGATATCCCCTGCTAACTCCTTTGGTAATCCCGTACTCTCTAGGATATTAGCATAACTCTCCCGGCTCAAAGCGTCTGCTACGACATTGGCCTTTCCTGGATGATAGTGCAGCTTCATGTCATAATCCTTTATAAGCTCTAACCATCTCCTCTGCCTAAGGTTCAATTCCTTCTGTGTGAAAATGTACTTCAAACTCTTATGATCCGTGTACACATCACAACGATTTCCAATAAGGTAATGTCTCCAAGTCTTCAACGCATGCACTACGACTGCTAGCTCCAAATCATGCGTGGCATAATTCAATTCGTGCGGTTTTAGTTGTCGTGAGGCATATGAACAACTCTTCCGTCTTGCATAAGCACACTTCCAAGTCCTAAGCGAGAGGCGTCGCAATACACTTGGAAATCCTTACATATATCTGGCAGTGTCAGCACTGGGGCTGTAGTCAAACGTTTCTTCAACTCCTGGAAACTTGCCTCGCAATCTTCCGTCCATTTAAACTTTGTATCCTTCTTCAATAACTTCGTCATTGGCTTCGCAATCTTGGAAAAATTCTCAATGAATCTCCGATAGTACCCTGCGAGTCCAAGAAAACTACGGATCTCGCTAACTGAAGTGGGTGCCAACCATTCAGTGACTGACTGGACCTTGGTGGGGTCTACTGCTATACCTTCTCCTGATATAACATGTCTAAGGAATCCAACTTCCTTCAACCAAAACTCGCATTTGCTGAACTTGGCATATAACTGATGTTCCCTGAGTTTCTCGAGAACTAAACGCAAATGCTCCTTGTGCTCCTCTTCATTCTTCAAGTATGCCAATATATCATCAATAAACACCACAACGAACTTGTCCAAATACTCCATGAACACCTTGTTCATCATGCTCATGAAATAGGCAGGGGCGTTAGTCAGTCCATACGACATGACAGTATACTCATACAGCCTGTACCGTGTGGTGAATGCTGTCTTGGGTATATCCTTCTCTCGAATCCTCAATTGGTGGTATCCCGATTGCAGATCGATCTTCGAAAACACTTTAGCTCCCTGCAACTAGTCAAACAAATCATTGATCATTGGCAGTGGTACTTGTTATTAATCGTCACCTCATTCAAGGCCCGATAATCAATCACCATTCTGAGGGACTTATCCTTCTTCTCAACCAAAAGCACTGGGGCTCCCCATGGTAATGAACTCCGTCGAATGTAACCTTTCTCCAATAACTCCTTGATCTGTTTCTTAATCTCCTCCAGATCATTCGCGGGCATCCGATACGGTCTCTTGGATATTGGCCCTGTACCTGGCAATAGCTCTATCAAAAACTCGATATCTCGATCCGGTGGCATGCCATGTAACTCCTCTGGGAAAACATCCGGGTAATCCTTCACTACAGGCACTTCCTCCTGAACAACTCCCGTGAGGGTATTCACTTGACTCCTTCTAGGCACATGCCTAGATACATACTTAATCCTTTTTCCCTCCGGGGTGGTGAGATAAATCGACTTACTAGCACAGTCAGTGCTTCCTCCATACTTTGACATCCAGTCCATACCTAATATCACATCCAATCCTTATGACTCCAAGATAATTAGGTCGGACGGAAAAACATGGGTGAAAATGGTTAGGGGTATCTGGTCGCACCATCAACTAGCCATATACTCTACTCCAGGTGAACTCACTAACAGAGGCGTCCTAAGGGTTTGGGTTGGTAGTTTAAACTTATCCACGAATCCCCTTGATATGTATGAATGCGATGCACCAGTATCAAAAAGAACACACTACAAAAAAAGACACATCCATGACATTTTGGGCCGAACGAAATTTTTTTCTGTCATACACATGACACTTCTATGACGATAATTGTGACAAAACCCGGTATCATCATAGATGTGGTGGGCTCCTACTTCTATGACAAAAAATCATGACAGAAAATGGGCTTTTCGTCCTGGGCGGGCCGGAGACGCAGCTGCATGACATTCTTTGGGCCGTCCATGACGGAAAAAACCGTGGTAGAAGCGAGGGGGAGGAAAATTTCGGGGAGTTCCCGGTTACGGTGGGAGGTCGGGGGCCGAGCGATGCACGTTTCTCTCGTACACGTACGCGTGTGTGTGCGAGGCATTGGCTCTAACTGAACCCGAGCGAGGCGTTGGGCTCTAACTGAACCCGAGCGATTGCATTGTAGGCTACGCATTACTGAACCCGAGCGATCGATCGATGGCTCTTAACTGAACCCGATCGAGCGATTCCTTCGCTACTGCTGCTAACTGAAGCCGATCGATGGGATGAACAGTGAGCGTTGTGGGGGGTTTGGATGAACAGTGAGCGGTGGCGTTGCCTCTGGATGAACAGGACCCCGTGGTGGGCTGGATGAACAGTAGACGGTGGAGGGGTGCCCGTGGAGGGGTGGATGAACAGGACCCCGTGGTGTGGAGGGCTGGATGAATAGTAGACGTGGAGGGGTGGTTGAACAGGACCCCGTGGTGTGGAGGGCTAGATTAACAGTAGACGGTGGAGGGGTGCCCGTGGAGGGGTGGTTGAACAGGACCCCATGGTGTGGAGGGCTGGATGAACAGTAGATGATGGAGGGGTGGTTGAACAGTAGCCGGTGGAGTAGCGCGCGGTGGAGGCTGGATGAACAGGAGCCCGTGGAGGCTGGATGAACAGGAGCCCGTGGAGGCTGGAGGAGGTCGACGGTGGAGATGAACAGTATCCCGTGGATCCCGTTTTGCGGTACGCCACACCCCTCCCGATGAACAGGATCCCCCGTTTCGACCGTAGCGCTCCAACACAAGTCCGTTTCCTCCGTTTTGCGGTACGCCACACCCCTCCCGATCAACAGGACCCCCGTTTCGACCGTAGGAGGTCCGTTTCCTCCGTTTTGCGGTACACCACACCCCTCCTGATGAACAGGATCCCGTTTCGAACGTGGCCGGTCGAACACAAGGTTGTTCCCTCCGTTCTGCGGTACGCCAGGCCTCGTTTCCATCGCCCGTTCCGTCCAAGCTCTCCCGATGAACACGACCACACATTTTGTTGCCTCCCCATGAACACGACGACGACGCTGTTTCTCCGTTTCGACCCAGCCATGTACACGACGACGCTGTTTCTCCGTTCCGACCCAGCCGTACGTATGCGCGAGTAGGCGTTCGAGACCCATCCCGTATGTACACATACGTGGCTGTATTTTCTTTCTTCACCCTGGCCGCTGTACGTACGTGTACATGCTACGTGCGCGCCTCTACATCGACCAGTATATATGTACATACATGTTCGCGACCAGAATGACAACGCTACATACGCTTCGACCAGGTGGGTCCCGACTGTCAGGCACTTCCTTGCCTGTGAAGATGTAGCTAGTGGGTCCCAGCAGTCAGGGGGCGAATCGTTTTTTTTTTGCCCGGACGCACTTCCTTGCGTGCGAAGATGTAGCTGGTGAGTCCCAGCAGTCAGGGGGGCTGGTGGGTCCCAGCAGTCAGGGGGGCAAATCGTTTTTTTTCGGACGCACTTCCTTGCGTGCGAAGATATAGCTCGTGGGTCCCAGCAGTCAGGGGGCGAATCATTTTTTTCGTGAAATACGATGGCCATCGTCCGGTGGGTCCCCGCTGTCAGGTGGAGAAATAATTATTTTGCACGTAATAAGGAGGCACTTCCTTGCGGCTGCCGTGGACCCAGCTGTCAGCCTCTCCACGTACAGTACTCTTCCAATGGAAGTCGGTCGTTGACCACGCCGTGCCGAGAGCACCAGGGCGGTGGTCTGGACGACGGCGAGGCCTAGGAAGGGGACGACGCGGAGCTGGGGAAGACGCAGCAGTGGAAGCCCGTGCGGAGAGGAGTACGAGGGTTCACTGGTTCGGCTGCATTGTGAGGCTGCCGTCGCCGCAGAATAACAGGGGGTGTGGGTGAGTAGAGGGATGGCCAGGCCAGCGGTGGGAGTAGTACGGGGCGGTGAGGCCTCCGCGGCATCACAGCCGGCCACGGGAGGCAGGAGCACGCGACACGACCGGCGCTGCTTTGGGCGGCTGGAGCAAGAAGACCAAAGGTTGAAGAAGCACTACGGCCGTTGGATGGACATCGTACGATCACTGTAGCTAGAATCGTTTATATTGACTAAGTTGACAAAGCCCTTGGTACGCGTCAACTTAGTAGGCCCACAGCTCGGATTTGGCAGAGAACATATAGCCCATTTGCGATTTGTAAGAATGTACAACCCATTTTTCAAGTCTAACGGAATTTACTACAGCCCACTTACAGTTTGTTAAAAGTACAGCCCAACTTCTACCTAGGACAACGATTAATAATTTCAAACAACTGCTCAAAACAGAATTCAAAAAAAAATCCCACATTTTGATGGGATCCGAAATATTTTTATCCGAAATTTCTAGTCAGGTTAAATATAATTTTAAAATAAAGTTGTATTACGTTAAAATCCAACGAAATATTGCGCGCACAACAAGTAATGAAATTAAAATTTTCAAATTCCAAAAATAATATATTTTTCAAACTAATTACGTGTTTGGTGCATAGTAACTGTCCAGTTATTATAATTACATCCCATTTATTATTTCTTAAAGTCCATTTTCTTGTTAAGCCTAATGCATACCTCCTAGGAAAGTTTGCAGCCTAGCGGGGCGGAGAATAACAAGTTGACCCGGATATTGTGTACAACTGTCGGCCCAATTGCATTGTTGATGTTAAAAAAATCTATTTTTATACACACATTTAAATTTTTTTGTATAGATAAGGAACATTTTTTATACACACATTTAACAATTTTTAAATACATGATTAACACTTTTTAAAACATATTTTTTAGTCAACAGTGGGCCCATAGCGAGCGGAGGAGGTCACAATACACATTTTTTAAATACATGATTAACACTTTTGCAAAAACAATTAGCCCACAGCGAGCCAATTAGCTCTAGTCGGCCCACAGTGGGCCGACAGGGGCCAGTCGGCCAGCTGTAGGCCGACTGGAATCCTATCGGCCGGCTGTGGGCCAACTAGGCCCAGTCGGCCTGCAGCGGGCCGACAGTGTATTATTTTTGAAAAAAATTACCCAGCGTAATATTTATGAAAATTAATAAAAAAATGTATTATTTAAAAAAATTAGCGAAAAAAGGCCTGTGTAGTACAGTACAACCTAACATGGTTACTCAACCCACATTCAGCGACGCCGGAAAGGCCCAAACAAGGCTTCTATACAAATTTTTGAAGTCACTGAGCTCAGTTAATAACTTAAGAAAAAAGTTAGATTACAGTGGAACCTAATTAAAAGCTGTCACGAGCAAATAAATAATTCAACGGATCCCACTTGTGCGTGTGCGCGCGTGTGTGTGTGTGTGTGTGAGAGAGAGAGAGAGAGAGAGAGAGATAGAGATGGAGAGAGAGACCCATGGGCCGATGCTCGTAAATACATCTTGCAGCCATATGCATTGCTGATGCTCAGTAAAAACTTATATAGTTGACACAATCATATAGAACATCATAGCACACTGAACCTGCATACAAAAATTTCACGCAGGAGGCACAATCAGGATGGAAGCGGTGGATCGCTACGGGAAGGGCTATGTTGAAACCAACGAAGTCGTACATAACGGTTCATCGTCTTTATCAATGACGGGGAAATATCTTGAATGTTGTGCAAAGAAAACAGACAGACAACACAATAAGTTCTGCTAGCACATTAAGTTGACGTACAGCCCTTTCTAAAAAAAGTTCAGGTACAAAATTAGAACAGGTCACAATCAAATGTACTGGCATATCAGTGCTTCACACCCATAGCTCGGATTTAACTAGTATCTGACAAGATTCAGTTGTTACCTCAAATTAGAGCACATCCAGGCAGCCAGCCCTGCCTCTTCTCCCAAAGAAGCAGTGGCCTCCGCCGCGCGATGGAGTAGGCCCTGTGCCATCCATCGTTCCGGGCAACATGGGGAAAGTCTGACGTTGACTCCTGTAATGGAAGTCGTCGATGGACCCTGGCACCCGCGGCGGCGGCAGGACTTCGATTGATGGATTGACCACTTCTTCGACATGCACGAACACTCGATACAAGTACATCCCTAACGTGGTCCGCGGCGGCCTTGGTGGCGATGAATAGTACAACCCCGGTTCCTGCACCGGTATCTCAACACCAATCACCTTCGGTATGGTGGACGGCTTCTTCATCCATGCCATAACCGTCAGAGCCCAGCTGTCTGGAGGAACAAACATACTTACGAGCTCACCTCCAAGGTCGTTGATAAGCTCGTTCATGGACTCGCTGTTCCAAGCACGTCGAGGCATGCCATGGAAGGTAAGCTTTGTTAAAAACTCAAGCTCAGAGGGCACCGAGCCCCATCCTGGATGCCATCGATCAAAGCTCACCAGCGCGCCATCGCAGAACAAACGCCGGGAAGATTCGAACACACGACTGCAGTCGAAAGTTGTCCGGAACCTGACGAAGAAATCAGCCGTTGGCGGACAGACTTCGATGAGCAAGTCACTTATTTGGATGCCGTGCGCAATGCCAAGAGCTTTGACAAGGTCATCCGGTGAGACGGGAGGCTGGTCGCCATTGATGGTTACCATCAGCACTTTGCCGGCAAACTGGTCTTCAAGCGCCGCCATGCCACTGTTGAGCGACAGCACGTAGCGACCGAAGGCAGGACGGACCTCGGGATCTCCGGCTCGGAGATCCGTGTTGACTGGCCACATGATAGTGCGCTTGAGTACAGGGAGTATAGGAGGGGGATTTGGGGGAACTGGAGTAGGAATCAAGATTCCAGAGGTGGGGGAGGGGCGGGAGACTGGGGATGAAAAGGTAGCATGAATTTCGAGCACGCGCCTATATGCTCTCGGCGCACAAGCGCACGAAAACACCGGTGGCGCCCACATGTCGGCCTAAGAGTCCTTATTCTTTCTTTTTTGGAGAGCCCGGCCTTTTTTTCAGGATCTTTTGAGAGCCCGGCCTGAGAGTCACAATTGACCTGTTTGGCATTGCGTTACTACTCGGCCCATATTCAACGACACCTCACTGGCCCAAACAAGTGTACATTATTGAAAAGACCCTGAGCTCAAATCATATAACTTGAAAAAAGGAGATATACTCTGAACACTGGAGAATGGTGATGCCCTCATTTAGCCCACCAGTAGTTCGAGACAATAAACAGTTCGAAACAACGATATATACAACATTCAAACACTGACTAGTGACTACTACTGACATAAACAGCAAGACATGATAGTTCATAAGAAGTCTTTCTACACCACCAAAACGCACCCATATGCAGCGCTTAGACTCTTGTGATCCAGACGAGAATGACATTCTAAACAGAAGCAACTATTACATAGTAAGAGTGACATAGACGAGGATGACCAAATGACAAGGAATATGCATAACAAAAGAAAGAACTACCCATCCAGAACCAGCAGCGAAGACAACAAAGTCATTCGAAGAGATGATCCAACACCATCATAATTTGCAGCCCCGCTTCAGCGACTAGTGATCCGGAGACACCAGTACTCCACCCTTTCGATGCAACAGCCCAATTACCTATCAACCTGAAGGCTCGAACCACATCACTGCCTGTCGTAATTGAGACATCCAAGGATCAAAGTTAATCCGGATGCCTTTGTCATTCTCACCTTCTTTTGGCTGCAGGCTGTATCGTTGACAATTAGGGGAGTTTGCTCCTGAACTCCTAGGGCTCGCCGTGTAGACACAGTTTTCCATAGCAAACAGAGCCTCTCTGCCATCAAGGTCCTTGCCAACGGTGATCTCCTGGTTAATCGGATAATTGAGTCCGAGAAACAGAGAGTGTGAACCAAGGCTGTTTACCCGCCTCCAACTAAAAAATCCTAAAGGCCCCAACAAGCTGGTATCCTACTCATAGACGTAACAGCCACTGTCCGAATACTCACGTATTACACGGTGCTTGTATACAGTGGGTTTTTTGCAATATAACTTTTCCGGCTCATGTGTCCGAATGATCATCAATCTTTTGTCGTCATCTGATCGAGTGAGGAACCAGTTGTGCTTCCCTATTTTTGGCAAAGGTGGTGTGATTACAAAGGGCAGTAACTGTAGGGACACTGCATCATATCAAAAAGGACAGGCATTGTTAATGTAAGATCAGCATTGTTTAGAGTATGAGTAGGATAATGCAAGAAACATCATTAATATGTCCCTGTTGGAACTAGGAGGAAAATACAGGGAAATGTATACTGGGTTCGAAAATATAGAAGTGCCATGCATGGTTATACTCATGTTATCTCGCAATCGATTCTTCACAGGAAACTACCATGTCATGCATGTTATGTAATCATGTTCTGTCCTCACAAAAAAATTCTTCAAGGTAACTAACAGACCATGCATTGTTATATACTCGTGTTCTGTGGGCAAAAATTTTGTGAGGATATTATTCTAGCCATTGATTGCTGAAGGGCGAATATAGGTATGTACACATGGTAAGCATTGCAGGATTTCACTACTTCCAAATATAGATTTCTCCATATGCACATTTACTTCCCTAATGTATGGTTAGATGAAACCAACAGTGTGGTGCATGTTTCTACATCATGAAAATGAGGAAACTAACATGGCCATTGATACACACTCATATTTAGTAGTAGTATATAGATTACTGTAAAATAAGGAT
The DNA here is from genome assembly GCF_003073215.2 of Triticum urartu. NCBI lineage: Eukaryota > Viridiplantae > Streptophyta > Magnoliopsida > Poales > Poaceae > Triticum > Triticum urartu. Next base: position 587,584,038 of record NC_053023.1, on the reverse strand, counting down.
AATATCCATATATTCCTAACCGTTTGATTATTCAGGGTACAAATTGGCTGTAATGACATGGTCACAATCGCATGAATTAACTCATTCCAAATATTGCTGATTTACGGCTTCTCTAATACATTGCCATAGTTCTACTCAAATTCTGCTCAAACAGAGATATACCAATCATCACAAAAAGTTCAAACAGTGTCATGGCGTCATCATTAACATGAGAGGAAACAACTTACACGCGCCGTCCCAGCAATACGTGGTGCCACCTGCTTTGTCGATCGCGTAGATGATGCCATTATGTTCAATAGCATCACAGAAGTGTGTATCAGCTTTGACAATGATCCACTGCGAGCCGAGTTGTCTCCAGCTAAAGAAGGCACCGGCGTAAAGATAGGCGAGTCCGCGGTCGAAGAAGGCAATTAGCTTGAAGTCTACGTAATTCGCATGTCGCGTGGGCACTTGGCAGATTACAATCTTCTGCAAAACAAGGTCCGTCCAACTGACGTAGTAATCTAGATGACTTGGACCGCGATGGTAATACTCTATATAATCCAACGGAGGAAGGATAATCTCATGGGAGGTCTGGAAGTTCACGAGCACCAACTTTTTACTGTCTTCTCTGAAGGCAGCCATCCAGTGGGACTTCATGCCGACCCAGTACATACCTGCCAAGAAGTTTCGGGCGATGGTGATCAGATCGATGTAGAGGGAAATGATGTACGGTGACCCACTACATACCTGCAAAGAAGTTTCGGCTAATGGAGATCGGATTGAAGTCGAGGGGCATCATGCACGCCTCCGTATCATGGTGAGCCAATCTCGCAAGACCAGATAGCAGCAAGCAGGGTGTCTTGAAAAGCTTAGGCCTCGCTTCGACGATGGCCGTGTGCATGTCCCTCGAGCATGCAGCCAGCTGCAGGGCGCTCAACATATCCATACACGAACAACAGAGGTCGAGGATGTCACTGGGGAGATTGCTCCAATCGCGGCTCATATGGATGCTGCGCAGTTCGCGTTCGGCCATGGTGGAGTTTGGAAGGGGGCTTGATTTACGGGGGAGAAGGATGTCGGTGCTGGAGCGGCTAGCGAGGGAATAGTGGTACTGGGGGAGGCGAGTAAGGCGACAGTACACGGGGCACAGTGAGATGGAGACGGAGAAGGAGATGGAGATGGAGTGGTGTTATGGGAGCGGAGAGGGAGACGAGGCGAGGCGCCAATGTGCTGTACAGCGGCGGTGACAGACTGCACTGTGCATAGGGTGAGGCTGACTTTGGTAACCCGAACACGCCGCCTGGACTAGTGTCAGGCGCAGGGTGTTGTCACTTCACTATGAGGACCGGATGAATAGTATTTTGACCATCAAGTGTACCACAGTTGTACTACTACTACTACTACTACTACTAGTAGTAGTGGTAGTAGTAGGTACATTAGTACTCCAGTATTGTATAGCATAAATAGGTCTCCCGTGCTAGCATGCCTGTTCACTTCATCGTTCAGGTATCATCCATATTGCGAGCAGAACCAAATTCTCGTGCATGCCCAATCAACGCTCTGCCGCGATGCATGCAGTGGTCGTTCTGGTGCATCAAGGACGGCATGCAGATCATTCCACACTTGAGAAGAGGAAAAATGGAAAGGTAGAACGCGGCAGCAGAGGAAGAGAACGCTGGCTAACGAGGCTGGGAGGGGATCAAGCAGGAAGTTAATGCTCCACGCCTAAAGGTTTTGGGAAAACCTGATTTTCATGAGGTGACTTAGACTCACCTAAACGGAGGGAGTATTCCTTAACTAGAGAATGTTGTGTCTCCCACTCACACACTCAAAAAAACTACGACACATTTTTTATCTGTTTGCATAGGTCCCACCTATCAGGAAGGATGGGCACGTACACGAACAGGTACGACTCATCAGTCTACCCGCATAGCCTTTTCGTTTAGTCTACCTAGCCGTCTAATCAACTGCCTGCACGCCACTTCTCCCATTTACTCCTTCTCCATCGGGAACCGATTCTCCTCGGTTTCTTCACCTCCCCTTCGTCTTCATTTGCATCCAAACCCCACTGCATTCACATTGTTTTAACCTTTTTAAATAATCATCTACTACTTCAGTTAGACTAGCCATCTAATCCTAATTCTCCAAACCATAGCCCTCCATTCCAGCGGTTCCAAATGGCGATAGAGATCGAGATGCAGGTTTTTAGCGTCCAACATGTCCTCGTCGAAGGCTCGATGCGCATAGTTGCCACCATCACCGTCCACCCAAGGGTTGTTCGGCAGTGGATCAACAATGTATCCAACTCCCTCGAAAAGGTAGAGACGAGGGTCATCGGTGTCGATGAAGAGTACACGGAGCGTGCCCCTGGGAAGATCCAGCACACCGCCGTCCTTCAGCTGTGCCTCGAAGATGATGTTTTGGTGTACCACATCATACACTCGCGCTCCATACCAGGTGAGCTTCACGATTTCTTCTCTCGGGAGGACGTATACTTCTGTGGGGCAGCCATCGAAGGGGACAAACAGAAGCTGGAGCCGTACAACCTTGATTTGAATAGCATCGCTGACCTACAAACCAGAATCAAAATTCCTGTAGAAGTTTGTGATAAAAAGACACCATCCCTATTCGACGTAGCAAATTTTGTGCTCGGTACAAATCTTCATAAGGGTGACGAGACGGTGGCATTAAGGTCGTCTGGATGGGAGAATTGTCCATTGACGTACGAGCGGATAAAATATGCTGCCCTCGATGCCCATGTGAGTTTCGAGATAGCTGCAAGGTACAAAGAGCTTGTTGCGAAGCCGTCTCCCACAGAGAATGAGCAGAAGAAGAAGAAGAAGAAGAAGAAGAAGAAGAAGAAGAAGAAGAAGAAGAAGAAGAAGAAGAAGAAGAAGAAGAAGAAGAAGAAGAAGAAGGAGAAGAAGAAGAAGAAGAAGAAGAAGAAGAAGAAGGAGAAGAAGAAGAAGGAGAAGAAGAAGAAGGAGAAGGAGAAGAAGGAGAAGGAGAAGAAGGAGAAGAAGAAGCAGAAGAAGGAGAAGAAGGAGAAGAAGGAGAAGAAGAAGAAGAAGAAGAAGAAGAAGAAGGAGAAGAAGAATAAGAAGGAGAAGAAGAAGAAGGAGAAGAAGAAGAAGGAGAAGAAGAAGAAGAAGGAGAAGAAGAAGAAGAAGGAGAAGAAGAAGAAGAAGAAGAAGAAGGAGAAGAAGAAGAAGAAGAAGGAGAAGAAGAAGAAGAAGAAGAAGAAGAAGAAGAAGAAGAAGAAGAAAAGGCTGCACCAGCAGGAGGGCATTATGGATGGATGAACTATTTCCTCTCTTGTAAAAAAATTATTCCCTCTCGGTGTATATTGATATGGATGGACTATTTCGATGGTGTGCATGTGTTTGGAACAGAGTAGTAGCGTGGGTCCGCTTGACTATAAGGAACTATTTATCCGCATATATAGCTTTCTCTGCTACTCCTTCCAGTGATTGGTATGCAGTGCAAGTGTCCATAGACATGACAGCTTGTCCATGGAAGTTCAACTAGGGCGACCATCACGTTTCATCTCGCGATTCCCACGACGCTTCTCCAACCCACGACACCACGCCCCCCGATGTGCGCCTCACCCCTCTCGGCCGCACCGCCCCTCTGCCTTTGTGTGCATGACATGTGGGCCACCTAAAATGCGGCGAGCATCAAGTTTCTACCACAGCCACCCGCGATTCCCACGACGCCGCTCGAACCCATGAAACCACACGTCCCCAGACCTGCGGCTCACCCCTCTTGGCCCCACTACCCCTCTCCCTACGGGAGCATTACATGTGGACCAGTCACCTATCGGGTCCACATGTTACTGACTCAAAGGTAGGTGTAGTAAGGCACTGAAGCTCAGTCCCGACGGCCCTGAGAGGGAAATGTAACTCCTGCGCCAGGGCTTGTGGTGCTCCCGCAGCACGAACTCGTGCCAAACTCGAGATTTGTTTCTTTACTATACATGCACGCAACGATTTAATGGACATTGTAATCTCAACATGTGATGGGGAGCTCTAAATTTGAATTTGAAACTTATAAAACGAAAAAATTCAAAACAAATAAACTGGGAGAGAGGGAGTATATCGTAGGATGTGTCCCATACAAAATAAGTCCCCTGGTTTGTCACCGCGAAGATGCGGTTAGAAAGGAGCACAACGTCTTCCTACTCGTACGGCAACAAATCGGCCGCAGACAGCATGGCCCGCCTTTGACCGCCATGTGCAATGTTCGTGCTATCTTATTCAATCTCACAGTGGTTCCATCGTACCAATTCATGCGGTGGCCCGTTGCATGGCTGATCCCAATGTTGGACAAAGGTTCTACGGGAACGGTGTCACCGTTGTAAATGTTGTGCAAATTGATGTTGGTACTCTCCCGTACATATGGAAGCCAATCTCCACTCTCACCGAGCCTAACCCGTGAAACAGTGGGCAGGGGGAGAATTAGGAAATGGACACGGAAGTAGTCTTTAGAATGCATTTACTACGTGATCAAACTCATCTTACCTTCTCATCGGAGGAAATCCGAGTGCCCCTCAACATCGGCATCTCAAGGGGCGTCAACTTGCAACTACGGCCACGCCGCGCTGGAGAGACCCCCAAGGAAACATCCTCGTGCATTCCACGGAACATCAAGATGCATTTGTATGAGTAGTTTATCTTGTGAGAGAAAAGGATGAACGAGGGAAGGCCTCTAGAGATAGAGATGGACACTACTACTACCAATGTGTTGGCCCGTGCATTGCAATGGATCCAAAGTAGTAGAATAATACTTGTTCACGTGCTTGAAATATAAACACTCTAATTTTGATATACATGTGTCAGCAGACATGACGCTTGTCCATGGAAGTTGAACCACGGCGACCATCACGTTTCTTGTTTCTACCACTGCCACACCCACATGCGATTCCCACGACGCCGCTCCAACCCACAGCACGACGTCCCCCGACGTGGACATGGATCCTCTGACATGGCTATCACTGCCTTGCCCTACCTTTCCTTCGCTGACAGGTGGGACCCACGCTTATGGCTCCCACATGTCAGTGACAGAATGGTAGGATTGTTCGCGTCAGGGGATCCTCATCCCCCCGACGTGCCCCTCATCCCTCTCGGCCCCACTGCTCCTCTGCCTTTGTGTGCATGATATACTCCTAATATATTACTCCCTCCGTACCTAAATATTTGTCTTTTTTGATATTTCAAATGGACTATCACATACGGATTATATAGACATATTCTAGTGTTTCTAGCAAGATGCCCGCGCGTTGCACGAAGTTGATGGAAAAGGTAAGCACAACTTATAAATTGCCGGATCGAGTACTAGTTACAGTGATGCATATAATTAAGCAAAGGGATCGCACATGTTGGTATTGACTGGAACGAGAATGCAACAGCACAATAAGAATTAAGGCCATGATGATGCGATCGCAGTGGTGGTTACAAAAGGCAAGAAGAAAGATGGATCCATGAACATACGACCTCCTCCTCCTCCTCAACTTAGTGCGTCGGGCCACCGACCGGCGGCTAAGGAGCGGCGGCTTTTGTGGCGAGGTCGAGGAGGCATCCAAGGCTTCCAGCCGGTTGAGGAAGGCCAACCTCATAGCGTCCTCACTGGCATTGTAGATACATATGTACACGATTTTCTCATACACGTGGATGTGTAGGTCGACGAATTCTTGCAGGGCGAGGCGCCTCGCAGCGAGCGTGACCTCCAGGTGGACATTCTTCGTGGCGTTGGCGGGCAGTGGCAGGGCCACCAGTGCTTGAAAGAGGTTCCGGCCATGGAGGACGATTAGGGTGGCAGGCAATGAGGAGCCCGGGCGCGCGGGCTGGAGGAGTACGGCGATGTCGTCCGCGAGCTTCCTGATGACGGTGAACTTGTTGCTGGTGTCAACGATCATCTGGTCCAACTGAGAGTCGTAGTTAGCGTCGACGGCGGCCATCCACCAGCCGTTCTCTAACACCGTCTGGAGACGATCCTCGGCGCCATGCTGCAGGCCGGCGTCGTGGACCATCTGGCGCAGCCGCTGGCCGCTCACGCGCATCGCCGCCATGGGTCTGGAGTGAGCTCTTTTGTGCTTAGTGTAGGTGCTTAGGCAAATGCTTAGGTGCGTACGATGTGGTAGATGCATTGGAATGGAGGGGCGCCTTTATATGAGGGCAATGAGGGCAAACTGCGTTGCATTCACATCGTGCAGCCTCTTTTCCCGGACCTCCTCCCATTACTTCCCTCATGCATTAATTGAAGGAGGATGCATTGGCCGTTCAACATATCGGGAACCGCTACTCCCTCCCCCGTCTGCATTAAAGCTGTATCGGGAACTGCGCCGCCCACTTTCAAATCGAATACTCCCTCCGTCTAGGTGAGTATTAAGTCATCTTACGAAAACCAAATAGTAAACACATAGGCGTGGTGCATTAACTCTCACGTTGTTTCTTAGGCTAGCCATAGTGGGAGTAACTTAGGCAGTAAGTTAACACATCCCAAGACAATTTTGCTTATGTGGCAACTATTTAATGAGGAAAGAGGTGCTTGTGGTAACATAATATGTTACTGTAACATAGCGCTTTAGTCGCTTCGACAGAGACGCAGAAGACGAGGGAGTAGGCTGCTGCAAACGTAGGGCTGTGTGATTTGACAGCGAGTTACTGCTGGACAGGTGGGGCCCCGTGATTTGACTTGCCATTATCATTTTAACTGCGGCGCTACGACCGGCGTGAGTCTCCCAGATTCCTGACCACCTCCATACAGGTGCCTCTCCAATTCTCCACCATGTAGTAGAGGCTGCCTCTTGCATGAGAGCCCACTTCTCCACTTTTTCCTTGCCTCTCTTTCCTCCACATATGCAAAAATGCCATGTAAAGCGCACTATTGTACTTACTTTTACTTGCTCTTATAGGTGCTTAAGCTTGCCACATAGGCATAAAGTCTAATGTGGCAAGTTATTCAAGAAGAGAGAGACTAGTTTGGTGACCCAAGGAAGAAACGGTGCTAAGTGCGTGTACCTAGGTGAAATGACAATTTTGAGTCTATGGCTAATTAAATGAAGCAAACTTAGCAACACCATTTCATTGGAAGAGGTCACTCCTTGGCAAATGCAATAAATACTAGTACTCCCTGTGTCCCATAATATAAGAACATTTTTGGGACTACACTAGTGTTAGAAACGTTCTTATATTATGGGACGGAGGGAGTACGAAGAAAGAGATAGAGAGGAGTAAAAAAAATACACTTATAGCCAACCTTGTTGTAGTATGAGTGACTAAGTGATGACTATGTATAACATGCCAAACATCAGATAGCCTAACGCACTGTGTTAAATCTCCAAGGGCGCGACCGCACGAGCGATGCGACGGTCGTGGTAGGCGCGACCACGATACGGGCTGCTGGCAGCCCTTGGATCTGAGATCAAACGGTCGCATGCTAAGTTGCTGAAAATTTGTAGAATAACCCTCCAGGATAGGATATTCACCCATAGGTCTAGAATCACGCCATGCAACCATTCAACCTTAGATCCAAGGGCTCTCGGAAGCCCGTATCATGGGAGAATGGAAAGCCACTACCCTGTCGTTCGCATGCTGGCAGTTCGCTCCTCCTCGTCCCCGCACGTCCTTCTATACTACGGCGGTTCGCTCCTAGTCGTCCCGTCCATTCACATTACGGCAGTTCCACTAATCCTAACCCTCCTCCCAAATCCATGGCGTCTCAAATCTCCATGATCGGCGGTGAGTACAAGGTTAGAACCATCACCGGTGATGAGTTCGACGTCATCTACACCCGTTCTTCCGCGACGGTGAAAGGATGCCTTTCTCGCTTCAGACGCATGTTCGAAAACTCAGATGATGAGTGGGTCGCTGGGCTAGATGTTGAGTACACCACAGTCCTAGGACGAGAGAAGGATCTAAAGGATGAAGAGAGGAAGAAGCCCGCCGTGATCCAGGTTTGCGCGCATGACTTATGCTTGGTCTACCACATATGCCATGCCGACGTTGAGTGCCAGGATTTTAAGGACTTTCTCGGGAGCAACCTAGTCAAATTCGTTACTGTAGACTTTGGTAACGACAAAGAAGTCCTGCGTCGGACAGGCCTCGTTGTAGGCAACACCTTCGACCTCCAGAAGAATCGGCTGGTGTCCTCTCTTCAGCCTTCAATGCTGACCCTGGTAGGAGCCATGGTTCATGCTTCGTATGGTAAACTGGAGAAACCTCCATACACGTTTCATTGTCATGCATGGCAGCGGAATGTACTAGATATAGACCACATCCACTATGCTACAATGGATGGCTACCTTTGCTTCAATATCTACAAGGATTGGATGAAGAGCAACAACCAAGTGTGCGGTTCAAGCAAAGAAGTATCGGCCAAGAGGAAGAGGGACAAGGACGAAGTCGAGGACGTGGACGAGGACTCCGAGTAAGGTGGCAGTGTCGTTGCTCATGGTGGTTCTAATGCAGTGTCTACCGGAATAGTTGCAAAGTTTAATTTCAGGTGTGCTTAATTTAATTTGAGGGGTGTGTTGTGCTGAGCCCCCAGCAGAACTATGTTACGTTTCTTCTTGTTACTTTAACTCTTCAGTACGTACATACTAGTATTTCTTACATTTCATCTTTTAGTTGGTATAGTACTACCACTCATTTCTTCACATTATATACGTACAATATATATGGCCAACATCATATAGCCAGCAGTTTAGTTGTCAAAGAATTTCAGGGTGCTTAGTTTTGTCAAAGAATTCCAGGGTGCTTAGTTTTATTTGAGGGGTGGGTTGTGCACTTGTGCTCGACACCATTATTGTGGCAAGCCTTTTAATAGTACTATATGCATAATTTGGCGACGAGCACTCTCTATATGTATCACCTTTTTTTAATTTCAAGTTTTGCTCCATGGCGCAATCCATCGATACTACTACTGTACAAAAGTGGAGTATATACATTTTTTAAAAGACTAGAGGGCGGGGCAGTCTAGCTCGGTCGGTTTCACGAGAGGTGAGGGCCTTTGTGATTTGACGGCTCATTACTGCTGTCAAATTGAATAGTACTGCGCCGCCCGCTGCACGCCCGGCGCCTCCATTAAACCCCTCCGTTATAACCGCATGCAAACCGAGAATCCTACTCCGGCCACATGTCCGTTCATGAGCGGGCCGGAATTAAACGCAACACCGGCCGAGCTCCTCCCGTCTGCCCTTAGTTTAAACGAGGCCAGACGCCGGCCAAGCTCCTACCGTCCGCCCTTTATTTACACGAGGCCAGACAGACAGCGGGCAAGAATCGCACCCCTCCGCCGCTCCCCCATCTCCTCCTTCACCATTTTCTCCACTCCTCCGATGGCTTCCGATGAGCCATTCTCTGGCATATTACCCGGCTGGGTGGCCCGCCGAGCCCTCCGGATACGGGCGAGGCCGCTCGGTGCTTCACCAACCTCGCTTGGCCCGACGGTGCCAGTTGCCGCCCCAAGCAGGCGCGTGGTTCAGCAGCTCGCCGCTCCAGTTCAGCTCGATGAGGAGTGGCAAGTTGCTCCAAGCCAGCACGGCGGTGAGCACGCCGGTACGGGCGTCGTCGCTTCCGCGTTGTACCGCGCCACTAGTGTTTGCGGTGGACGCGCCTCCCGTGTCTGTGGGCATGCCTCCCGTGCCTGCGGTAGCGCCATGCATGCAGAGACAGAAGCCGGGTGCGTGGAGAGCGACGAGTCGGTGGCCAGCTTCTCCGTGTCTGCCGCCATCATCGAGTAGAAGTAGAACACGGGAGGCCGCCGCCACTTGGGACCCATGAAGGCCACCGCCGAGGCGACGACCGCGGATTCAGGTGGTTTCTTTGCTGCTTCGTCTCTTCCGAGGACCTTCATCGACCCCGCAAGTGTCTGACGGACATGAGGAAGACAAAGGGATCCGCAGGCGGCCATTTAGAACTAAAATAAGTCTAGATACATCCATTTCCGGATGGAGGGAGTATTAATTATACAAGAGAGCCGGATTGGCAACTCTTAGTTCATGTAAATGTAATGAAATCCATGATGTTTATATGAAGATCCGGCTTTTTTATACGAAATCCTTCATGCTTATATGAAATCAGTCCGTGTTTTGCACGAATTTCATCTGGTTGGTTAGAGTTGTAAAAATGTATGCCGCTGGTGTTTGATGTCGCCCTCCGCTTAAGGAAGCGGGAGGAAATTTGCCGGCTGCCGTTGGAGATGCTCTTTATGCTGGAAATAATAGAGTGACATCCAATCCATTTGAGTTAATTGCATGTATGATTGTCCCTCTATAAAAAGTTAATTGCACGCACAGTGTACACGTGACTTGCAGGGTGGCTACAGCTTCGTACAGAAAGTTAAAAAGAAACAAGTCCATCATTAATCTTGTATTCTAAGTACTCTGTGGGTTCCACTGTCAGTATAGTGGCGAAAGAAGTATATATCAAATAAGTAGAGTAATATATAATATAAAAATAAAAGTTAAAAGACAGAATACGAACTCATGTCATCGCGTTGCGAGCATCCGGCGCTAACCAGCCCAGCACATTTTTGTTGTAGACCATGCTGGAGATATATCTCCATGTCTACTCTTATATATACTCCATTCGTTCCTAAATATTTGTCTTTTTCAGATTTCAAATGAACTACCACATACGGATGTGTATGTAGACATATTTTAGAGTGTAGATTCACTCATTTTGCTCCGTATGTCTTTTCAGGAAGGGGTCAGATTTGTCCTTGATTTATTTATGAGGTATCCAGATGGCACTGCACCGGCAAGAAAAGAGGGTAACATCAAAATTATGGACTACTTTTTTGAGTATATTCGTAAGGTCCGGTCATAGTCACTTGTTGAAATCTCTAAAAAGACAAATACTACTCCGTCCGGAAATACTTGTCATCAAAATGGATAAAAGAAAATGTATCTAGACGTATTTTAGTTTTAGATACATCTCTTTTTATCCATTTTGATGACTAGTATTTTTGGACGGAGGGAGTAGAAAACGAGTTGTTGATGATGGTGTGCGTGCCATCCTGCAATATAGGCCGTCGGATTTATATCTAACGGATAGGAAAGAATCTATGGCAATTTTGCAAAAATATTCCCACACGTCTCTCCACGTTTGCAAATAAGGCCTTCCCTCGTTCAACCTTTTCTCTCACAAGATAAACTACTCATACAAATGCATCTTGATGTTCCGTGCAACGCACGGGCAGCTAGCTAATTTCTTTTAAAATAGTTGCTGCGATAATTGGGTTGAAGTGATATATTTTATGTCTGCCCCGAATAATTTCAGATTCACTAGTAGTAACAAAGAAAATGTTGCCTTATTAATTAACAGAAAACATGGTGAAAACTATCACATGAGGCCAGTAAAAACAAGGCACACTGGGTTCAGCGTCATCGTCACTACAGCTGTGCACGCGAGAAGTCTACATAGCGAGGGGGCTACCGAGCGAGGCACCGAGACACAATGTTTGAGAGAGAAACCAATTGACAGATTATGATCAGATCGAGTTGTCACCCTTATGCTGTCATTGTTGGGGGGGGGAGGGAGAGAAAGACGTATTGAGAGTGTGCACGGTAGGCACAGAGGCACAACTAGCAAGTGTGTGTGTGTGTGTGTGTGTTTGAAAGAGGAGTAGATATATTATTATCAAGATCGATGTGCCACCCTACTCCTTCGGTGTCGGGTAGTGTGTGTGTGTGTGTGTATGTTTGAGAGAGAAGCCAGTCGATAGATTAGTATCAAGATCGAGGTGTCACCCTACTCCTTCGGTGTTGGGAAGTGTGGGTGTGTGTGGGGGGGGGGGCAGTGACACTCACATATCTCTACTCTTATAAAAAACAGAGTTGGTGATGATGGTATTCCTGCCATCCTGCAATATAGGCCATCCGATTTATATCCGACGGACAGGAAGGAAACTATGACAATTTTGCAAAAAGATACCACACCCCTCTCCGCATTTGCAAATAAGGCATTCCCTCGTTCATCCTTTTCTCCCACAAGATAAACTTCTCATACAAATGCATCTTGATGTTCCGTGCAACGCATGGGCATCTTGCTAGTAGGGAGAAGGAGTTTGTGTGACACATATCTAGATATATTAAGGGATAGGTAGATAGCAAATGTGTGAGAGACATTAGTGGCTGTGGGTGGGCAGAATTAAAGGGGTGGGCGTGTTAGACATAGAGATCGTGTGTGTTTCTGTGTGAGAGACTTGTAGGACGGGGTAGAAAGACGAATTTAACCCTGACGGAGGGAGAGAAATACACGAAGTGCACGTGTGTGATTCCGATGCCCACAGGGAAATGAGATATGTATGCGTGTGAGAGAGATTGCACAATTCATTCACGTATCACTATCTAGCGATCGTGGACGTGCATCGCTTGAACATAAGTCAATATCTACTTCGTATCGTGGCCAAAGGTACAATATCGATTCAATGCTATAAAGATTGGACACTCACATATCACATTTTTTTCTATTTAAATAAGCCTGTTTAGTTGTGCATGCCAAAGTTACAGTGATGTTTCTTCAAACAACCAATGTAGCTATCATGAACATGCACCATTGTTACTCTTGCATTCAAATTCATTAGTCTTGGATGATTTAAGTTTCTATTTTGAAATAATATATGTCATATTCATATATGAATTCAACGGGTACGCAATTTATGAAATGGAGGCTATGTAATCATATGAGGTAACACTTTTAATTAGCTGACTACAATATCCATTTCTTTTTGTGCACCTCTACACTAACACGTCAATGCATTATGTTTAAAGTAAATAACCAATGGCACTAAATCATCTATTTACACGAGAAATACATAGGCTGAGTGTTTGATCCATTTTTTTGTGAACGCGCCACTACACCCGTACGATTGGTCGCGCCCGTGTGAACGTCCAAGTTATCGGCGCATCATCCCGAGTTATTGTCTTTTTTCTCGGGTGGACTTCACACCAGTTATTAACTGCTGACGCATGCCCCATGTATACAGTCTAGCATGACATTCCCGCTAGCACGGTCCAAAATTAGTTGAATTTGGATACGAAATCCCGCGGGCGGCAAAATCTCCCGCCTCCTTCTAAAATTTCCGCCACCTTAGTCTTTAGCATGCGAAATCCGCCTTTTGTCCTTGGTGCATGGAGACCAATAGTTACAATACCGCCCTCATCTACATGATAGGTCGGGGCTGCTTTGGTGACTTCTGGTTCCCCCACTACACGGCACCCTCATTTCCTCTCCCCCTCCCGCAAAAATGACTAACTCCACAGCACCAGAGCATCTTACATCACGCCGTCCGTACTTCATTGCCCTTTCTCCCCTCCCCTCTCGAAACCCTAGACTGCTCATCCACCGGCATACAATAGCCCATTCACTGCCAGCGGCGTCCACCTCACTGGATCTGCTTCTGCGGCCGCATCTACCCCTCCCACCTCCCCTAGAAACAAGTAGACTGCTCATCCACCACTGTACCACAGCCCATTCAGTGTCGGCCTTGTCCACGGCGCCGGATTTGCTTCGCCGGTACTCTCGTCAACCGCCGCGCATCTGCAGCGGCTCATTCGTACTCCCCACCGGAGACGCTTCGTCCACACCCCCCGGAGCCGCCCCACCGCCGCCCCCGTCGACGGCCTCTGATCCTCTTCGCCGACACCTTCCTCAACCCTACCGGAGCCGCTTCGCCGACACCTTCCTCAACCCTACCGGAGTAGCTTCGCCTATACCATTCTCAACCCTACCGGGGCTGCTTTGCCAACTCGCAAGTCCACGGCCTCAGATCCGCTTCCTCGCACCCTCATCCAACCTACCGGAGCAGCCATGGCCGCAGATCCATATCGTCGACACCACCCTTAACCCAACCACCAGAGCAGCTTCTGACGCCCCGTCCATGGCCGCATATCCGCATCATCAACACCATCCTTAACCCAACCACCGGAGCAGCTTCACCTACGCCCTCGTCCACGGCCATAGATCCGCTTCGCCCACACCATAGTCCACCCTACAGGAGCCGCTCCACAAACACCCTACTCGACGGTTCTAGATCTCCTTACCGGACCCCGACAGCCAGCGCAGCATCATCACCCTCGACGTTTCTAACCTGATTCCCACAGTCTGGAGAGATGCCAAGCACCCGCTACGGCCTATGTACTTGTCACCTTTAAACCCGTCCAGCATCACCTGCCCGATGTACTTCAAATATACTAAACGGTCGCTGTTACCTATTATGCAGCTGGCAAAAACTATAAGGACGATGTTTCTTCTGGATCTAACAGCTTGGCCAACCAAGATCCTGGACTGAGGCATTGCTATGATCTTGTAAGCGCGTCTCTCTCTCTTGTATTGTTCTGTGCCTGCCAGCGTGCTTTGCTAGGATTTTCGACCAGTAATCCCTTTTGTGCAGACAATGATTTCTACTACTGGCTGCTAAATTAGATATGTAGATGTCATACATGATACTACCTCGTACCTTCGTTCCTAAATATAAGTCTTTCTAGAGATTCCACTATAGGCTACATACGGAGCAAAATGAGTGAATCTACACTCGAAAATGCATCTATATACATCTGTATGTGGTTCATACTGGAATCTCTACAAAGACATATATTTAGGAACAGGGGCAGTACACTACACAAAATCGTAGGTGGCATGTAGGAATTCCAGTGCACTACATTAGGCTCCCTTAGAGTGCCTGCTAGTCCAGCATACAGAGTCATGGCTAGTTTATGGTACGCACACAATCGTTAATTGGTGGTTTAAATATGCGCAAGGGATATGCAATGTAGTATCATGTAGAGATGTCTGAAATTAGCCGTGTCAACTTGTAGATAGGGTTACACAATGAAGAAGTACAAGATGTATGTGGCAATTTCATGGAACATCGCAAAAAAAGGAGAGGCAGCGGTGAGCCTATACAGTGTGCTATGGTACGTCACTCCTCCATTGCAATCATCGTGACATGTTATTTGTATGCCAGTTCTATTAGCCAAGTTTCTTAGGGACAGTTATTACGAGTTATCCTAAGAAAATAAGCACCTGTGAATATAAGCTCCATGTAATAAGCCAACCAGTTCTTTTCATTGCGTTTTCAGCTTATCTTTGGTATGATCAGTGGAAAGTCTAGATTGCATTATATTTTTTTTCATTTTGCTGCCCATATGGAAATTAATTTGACTTGCAAACATCACAAATTGAACCCAGTGCAGTAATTAATATGATAGGAAAACAGACCATCACTATTTGCTCAAAATGCAAATACAAAGATACCATCTACTTGGCACAATCTACTTTGGTCAATGTTTTCCATAGAGATCCCATTGCCTAATTTAAACGAAGAACACATGAGCCACATTTAAATGAAGAACAATTATTTATTGAAATTCGATGGTCCAAGTGGCTGGTTATTATCGTATAGCAGCACCACCTGAAAGCATCATATAGCAGCAGCAGCTCATAAAAACTCATCATACAGCAGCAGCAGTCTGCAATTCATCATATACCAGCAGCAGCTCATAGCAATTCATCATATAGCAGCAGCAGGAGCAGCTCATAGCAATTCATCATATAGCAGAAGCAGGAGCAGCTCATAGCAATTCATCATATAGCAGCAGGAGGAGCAGCTTGTAGCAACTCATCATATAGCAGCAGCAGGAGCAGCTTGTAGCAACTCATCATATAGCAGCAGCAGGAGCAGCTTGTAGCAACTCATCATATAGCAGCAGCAGGAGCAGCTTGTAGCAACTCATCATATAGCAGCAGCAGCAGCTCATAGCAATTCATCATATAACAGCAGCAGCAGCTCATAGCAACTCAACATACAGCAGCAGCAGCTCATAGCAATCTATTATATAATTATAACAGAAGTAAAACGAGACACCACGTTCATCCACACAGATTAAATTATCTAAGCCATTAATTTTAGATATAAACGGCTGAGATTTCAAGATGTAAACGTTACATACAAATAATATTTGCGTGCATTGTTTTGCACCTATGAAGTATGTCACGTACATGGATCGGTCTACAAAAAGCAACCAATATTATGTGCATGAGACAAGTTTACAAGGCACGTAAAAAAAAAACAAGTTTAAAAGGCACCATCATGTCTGTTGTACGTGAAAGAAGGAACATGTTAACAATTTTGGTTCGGACTCTAATAGGAGATAAAAAAACATGCTCGCTAGACATACCTGCGCTACCTTTTTTTGCCTTAAATAGTTAGGAGATAAAATTTGGAAACATACAAGTCAGGGTCCCCTCAAAAAAAAGGAAGGAGACAACGTAACCAAAGCAAAATAGTCGGGAGATTAAATTAGGAAACACAGAAATCACGCTGTTTGGAAAGGGAAGAGCCAACGTAATCAAAGGAATCACTTTTTTTATATAACATGGCTAATAACTCACGGGAGATCCCTGACCACGTACGGGACAACTTTACAATGAAACAATAATGTTCAACTTGAAAAAAAAACTTTTGCGCTACCTTTTTTTTTGAGGGGGCGCTACCTTTTTTCATGGTATAAATAGTCAGGAAATGGTTGAGAAAAAAAATCATCAAGAGATAAAATTAGGAAAACGTAAAAATCATGGTGTTATAGAAGGAAAGAGAGACCGTCATCAAAGACAAATATAGTCAAGAGATAAAATTAAGTAATGAAAAAAAATCACGGTGCTAGTAAAGGAAAGAGCCAAAATAATCAAAACAGCCACCTCTTTTTTTACTTAACTTGGTTAATAACTCACGGGAGATCCATGCAGAAAAAAGCTCACGGAAGATGATATATGCATCTGCATTCTATTCCGACATACGCCGCTGCTGCATCGCGAGGAGAAGCAGGCTCGCGTTTTTACCCGCATATCGCGAGCAGAATTGTATGATTCTCAGACCCAAAGAACCTCTCCGAGGCATGCCAAGCAATCATCTAGCCTCAAGAAGCCATGGACTGGCTGTGCGGCCTCGCACCAACACACTGAAATTCGGATGAGTTCGCCGGCAAGCATCAAGATTAGCTTTTAACGTCCACCATCCATGCCTGCATCCAGTACACCCAACTTACACGAGCTCATGGTTTGGCATGCACGATGAAAAGCTGGATTCAAAATAAGCAGTTAAGATCTCTGCATCTATGCAAAGACTAGATGAGAATACAACAATAACAAAAAAAATCTCTCTTTTGTTTAAGTCCAGATTTATTATCCCATGATTTTAGAGGAGACATTTTATTATTTGTCAAAGGTGTCATGTTGAATCAAAAGTGTCGTGGAAGATGTGTCAAGGGTAACAAATTTTCACCACTAAAGAGCACTGTCAGTCGGTGCAACAATCTGGTAGCTAGAGTTAATTGTAGGATGTCACATAGTGATTTACTGAATTTTGAAACATAGATGTTTACATTCCTTATATTTGTGATAAGCACAAGATCTATTGGTCTCAGTTGAAATTGGTACACGTTCATGTTATGGTGGCGTGCTCCTTAGAAGAATTGGAAAGAATAGGCATACTTCCGCAGAGATGAGCCCGTGTCTCTTTTCTACATTGTTCAGTTCCTGTTGTGCAAAGTAGTTTGGTCGTTCAGTTCCATAAACTTTAATGCTGTAATTTGAGCGGCTCTTGGCAGACAATGTATACTCCCTCAAAATATGTTGCATTTTCATTTAAAATAATACATTGCATTTTAGATTTATCCTAGGTTAAACGTTGTAAAGTTTGACTATGTTTATGGAAAAAAATATCAAAATCCACAAGGTTAATTCAGTATGAAGGGAGTATGCAATGTATATTAAGAGGAAGGGAGTATGTTTTGTTATTTCAAAACTACTCCAATAATGCTGCTACTAAATTTCCTGACAAGCAATGTGTTGCTTGGTATTCTATATTTTGCAGGTGTCCAATCGTTTTGGATTAATTTTTTCAAAATACATAGACTAGATTCGATTAAAGAAAGATGTGTCATGTAGCTTTTACTTTTTTCTTTGCTAATACCAGTAGGTCAATTGTTTATTGACCCTTAGTTAAAAGTAATATACATGTATATTGTTGTTACTGAACTCAGTATGGATACTATGAGTAGATGAAAGGATCAGAGGGAGGAAAATTGAGATATATCTTATTACAAAATAAGCAGGAGAACTGCACTGTTAGAGATGGAGAGGTAACTCCGCAAAAAAAAGAGATGGAGAGGTAAAATTTTCTATTATTTAAAAACCTCATGTTTGACCTATTAGGGATGTGCTAATTTTATGCGATGAAGTACTTCTAATAGGGAAGTTAAAGCTGTGATGGTACACAGGAACATATCATGAATGATTGGAATTTCTCAGTGAGAAACTCCTAAAAATATAGGTGTTACAAAGGAAACAAGTGACTCTCCAAGGAATAGAATATCATGCATAAATATTTCAGTCTACAAGGGAGTATACATGCACGAGCCATACTTTTGTTTTTGCACAAGCCATACTGATCCCAGAGAGGTCCACGTGCAACTAACGCCAACCCACCAAAACATCTGGTAGCTTCAACTATGCTGGATATACTGGAGACATGAGAAAGGTCATCCAATTGGTCCAAATGAGAATTTACCTGAGAGCATAGAAATTGGTATAGTAATTTGCATTAAGCTACGAATAAAAGGAATTATATATATTATATTGTAAAATCAAAATAAAAATTGTAATCATGTTTTGTCAAATGCACATTTTGACTTTTTGTATAAATTAGGATGCGGTGATAGATAAAATAAAAAAGATATGGAGAAAAATACCATCAATAAATAAAATAGCAATTCTAACCGCACGAATGAGCGGCACTGAAGAGTGAAGATATAAATTGTACTTCCACTACCCTTTTTCTTATAGTGAAACTATGTCTTCAATTTAAGAGATGAAAGCAGCTAATACAATTCTTAAAGCTAAATAGAAATAAGAGTACATGTATGGATACAAGGATAAAAATAGAAAAAAAAACTGGCAAACTTTCCTTAGACTATTTTGACATCACAACCTCTTTGTACCAAATACATAGATATGCCATAATTTAGAGATGAGGTCATTTTGGCTTTTTTTTGTTGAACACACAAATAATTTTATATTATGCTAGATACCTAAGAAACATACATAATTAGGTGAAGATTATATTAATATGTGCGGAAGCATGTTGTGATATTGCGTTATCAAACTGTAATATTGATGAGGGGACTATACTAGACCTTAATGTTACATATTATGTTTCCATAGGTTGTTTCTTAATAATTGTGGATTGAAGACAGACAACAATATAGCTTGAAATGGCATGGCTAGACCAAAATGATATGACTTCCCGTTGTCATGCACCCAATATGTTGCAAACAGTACTTATCACACATGATAAAACATGTTCACCTTAGTCTACTAATATTTTCTCATAATACACATATTGGCTACAATTATTTGTTACAAAGGAGTTTCTGCATTATGCATTTCAATATAATACTGCAAGTTTGCAAGTCTACCATCCTATAACAACATCTCAATGCTAATTTAGATATAAAAACACATTTTAAGAAATCTAGCCGCGCAAATGCGCGGGTCACACCGCTAGTGCATCATATAGCAGTAGCAGGAGCAGCTCATAGCAATGCATCATATAGCAGCAGCAGAAGCAGCTCATAGCAATTCATCATATAGTGGATCAGAATGAAAATTTGGCAAAAAATCAGAGGAGATCCTCACCTTGTTAGATGAGCTCATCCTTCAACAGCACCTCAAGGCCATGGCCTGGGAGGAGGGGAGGGGGAATAAGGTGCCTTCTGTCGCAGTGTGGCATCAGCCGTAGTTGTGCAGCGCCCGCTGGAGTAGTGCGTTGGACGAACCACAGTGGAGCAGCTGCTGGAGACCATGAGAATGAGGGGCGATGCCAGAGGGAGGAGAAGCCAGGGAGATTTGCCCCTACGCGCCGGCCATGTAGCCTAGCTGGACAGAGCATCGTCGAGGACAAGGCCAGATGGGACCAGTGGCGACGGCTCGCTGGAGGAACCCTAGTGCTGCAGGCAGGGGATCGAGGTAGAGGGAAAGGGGAGAGGAGATGCAAGCGGGCAGGTCAATGAATGCTTGCGTGTTTGTTTTTACTTGAGGGTCAGGTGTGACACGGGCGTCAGCAGTTGCATTTTGAGTGTAATATAGGCAGACAACAGAGTCATTTCACTATTCCCATTCCCTTCAATTTTTAGTGAGGTTCTACCCGAAACACCCCCCTCCAAAGCGAAATTAGTTGAGCGCAAGCCCATAACTGAAAAATGACTTCTTTACATCTTTTATGGCTTATTTTGACAATATGCCCTGAAAAGGCGGAATCGAACTGGCCCTTAACCTGCAATTCAATTGTGCGTGCAATGATGAATCACTCCTGCCTGCTATCTGTACATTTAGGCATAATCATACATGGCATAACCTAATACATGTGCATTCCATTGTAGAATCTGGAATATGCAATGTTTATGTTAGTTCATACGCTGCACATGATGTTTAAATGCCCCTTAAATCTGGTCAGTCAAGTGATGGTATTTAAGCCTCCTTCTTTGCTTCTTTTCTTCATATGTAAGATTTGCTCACACTTCTGTTCAATTAATTGTTTGCATCACCCAGCCATACTAGGACTGTTTGCTTTGATTACTTGTTGTTCTTGACCTAACACTCTAACAGAGCTTGTCAACGATTTAAACACTAAGGGCTGCTATAGTGGGGCCTTGTCTAACTCATAGGTGACATAAAGGTTTGGCTGTACACTACAGTAGGCTCTCCAAGAGTACCTGGAGATCCAGTTCGAAGGTATGCCTAGTTTTTACATGGTGCAGACATAGTAAATGCTCATTTCATTGTGTGCAAGTGCAAGAGATGCGGCATGTTTCATTATGTGTTGTTGTTCTGTTATTATCTCATCCTTTTGTGTTCACAGACTGGAAAGTATGCATATTTATCTTCCAAGGAGACGAGTAACTAGTTTGTGTCACCTTGCAGAGGGGGTGTAATGAAGATAAGATTGAGGATTTCCAAGTACAAGATGTTAGGAAGGAGCCTTGCAAGAAAAGTAGGAGCTGCGCTGAGCCTCTTCAACCTACTAAGGTAAGTCACTGTATGCAACTCAACAGTTCAATTTCTTGTTTGTTTCAGGCATAGTTAATTTTCTCTTTTCAATTGCTTTATTTGTCCTCAGTTAATGAGATGCTCTGTTGCAAAAGGCAGTGCCTAGGAGGCGCTTAGGCATGCCTAGGCGCTAGGCGACGGCCAAACGCCTCGCCTAGGGCATAAATCGTAGTCTAGGCAGTGCATGCAACAAATTGTTTACCCAAGCGAGAAATCATGCCATATTGCACTGAAATGCCAAACATCACATATTCAAATGGTAGTAGCTGGTACTTAACTTATTTATCTGCCCTAAATTAACATCAGTACACATATAATAACCAAAAATACACCCTGATAGTAGAATCTATATTACCGCCTAGGCTGCGCCTAGGGCGCTTAAGCACCGCCTAGGCACTAGGCAAAGGCTAACCGCCTCGCTTACGCCTACCGCTTTTTCCAACCTTGATGAGATGCCCAAATAATCATGCCTGATGTTCGGTACTTGTATATTAGTTGACATAATTAAAGGCCTTACCATTTAATTAATCTGCCGAAGTGTGCCTGAAGCTTTGAAGTCTATTAACCAACTATTATTGCATGAGGCTCACAATCTAGTTTATACTACGCTAATGATTGCATAGTTTTGCCTGCTGTAGTATGTTTGTATGAAACCCTCTGCAATTCATTATGCTCCCTAAGACTTTAATTTAGGCACAGAATGGCCAACTGCTTGCTTACTTATACGCAACGTGCTGTCTAAATTTGTAACTTGTCTGTGTTTCCGATTGGGCCCCAACATCATGCTCCTCTGGTGAGCTAAGAGGGATTTCTGTATGCAGGCTGCACAGACTATCTTTTTTATAATTTCTAAAATATCACCTGCTTATGCTTCATGACGTGTAACATTTTTTTAGGTGACGTGTAACATTGTTGTTAGTCCTATTTCGCCATGTAGTACAAAATAGTTTCTTGTTCGCTTCACTGTTGTAACTATATTTTTGCCCTAGTCATGTGTACTTACAGAAACATTTCAGGATGAAGTGACATCAACACAAAGATCTGCGAGCAGTGCGGCATGGCCGTTACCGAATGATTATGGATTGGAATTGGAATGTGCTGATGTTCTTGAGCATCAACTAGAGGTGGCAAGACAACGTGTACATGATTGTCAACGTATAATCAACAAGTTGAGACTGGACATGCAGGTATTAGATGCAGGAGTCCAAAAAATAAAACAAGACACTGAGGTAACCATGAAGGAATTGGAGATTTTGCAGACTGAAATTTGTGCTATCTGAATCCGGCCAATCCTATTTTCTGAAGAGATTATAGTTCAAATGGAGTTAAGTTGATGCGCGTCCATGATGTATGAGCTGTACTTGCCTAGTGTATGTAATTTGTTGTTTGTGTATGCTTTATTATCACCTGTGCCGAACCATAATGCCAAGTGGGTAGAATTTGCTGTAATTACTTTATTGTATAGTGTAGGATTATTCTACCTTTCTATGCCTTGATCTCTTTGTTTTAATAGTGTAGGCTTTTCAGAGGTGATAGTATTGAGTAGGATAATTCTTTGAATATGCTATATCGTTCAAACAGGGGCCAATTCGCCCGACCATGGCCCTTCACGGGCCGTCGGATCCATAGGCCTTCTACGTCTCGTAGGATCCATGGGCCTTCTACGTCTCGTAGGATCCATGGGCCTTCTACATCTCGTAGGATCCATGGGCCTTGTACGTCTCGTAGGATCCATGGGCCGCCGGCTCATTTACGGGTCTTGTACGGGCCTTTAATGGCCCGTAGACGGGCCTTTAATGGAAATCGTACGTTGTATGGTTTGACCATAACGGGCCGTTAATAGGCCGTATTTGGTGATGCTATGAAATTGGCCCAACAGACTAACGGTCCACAATCGGGCCGACTGTAACGACGGACTGAATTTGGCCCACAAGCAGAAAATGATAGTAATGGGCCGTAAGTAACCGAATGCTGCAAATGAGCCCAAGAATAAATGGGCCCTCAGAAGGCCGAAAGTTAACTTGGGCTGGAAACGGCCCAACGGAATAACGTGTCGTTAATGGGTATAAAGTGATACACTATTCATTACGGGTCAGTTTCACCACGGGCCGTTAATGGGTGTAAAGTAATACACTGTTCATTACGGGCCAGTTTCAGCACGGGCCGCTAATGGGCCAAGAGTTACAAAGGGCCTCATATGGGCCGAAAGACATCATGTTCTATACATGGGCCGGAAGTGAAAATGGGCTGGAATCATATTGGACGGCCCAGATGACGCTACTGGGCCTAATTCGGAGAGGGCGTAACGGGCCTTGGCTTAGCAGGCTGTAAATGGGCTATATGCGAACAGGCCGTTAACATGCTTTCCAAGCGCCGGCCCGCCACCTTTTGACCAAGTCAAACGGGCCGGCCTTTTCACAGGAATGGGCCTCTGTTGGGCCGTGCCACGTGTCGACGTATCATAGGCGCCTATCTGACCCACTGACGAGCTGACACGTGTTTCGTCCGACCAATAAGAATTTTACACGTGGAAATTTCCCATTGGTCGGGGCTTTTAACGGGTTATCGGATCCAAAACCCGACCCGATAGCTTAAGGCATTCCGTTACGGTGGATGCCATGTGTCGGTCACCCTTGAAGAAAGCACTTCTGTGAAGCGCGATTTATCGTCATGGAAGTGGACACTTCCGTGATGATAATTTTGATAATGTCATGGAACACTTCTACGACAGCAAAGGTATGACTATCTTGATTCTGTCATAAATTTGTCACGGATGTACATGCATGACAAAAAAAGCGACGTACTGTGACAAACACGTATCATCACGGAAGTGTATTTTTTTGTAGTGACAAGAGCGGTAAATGACTTAACCAAAAACTTACCTATAACCGCGTCTGGATGCTCTTCAACCTCCTCCACGTTAACGTGGTTCACTTGTCCTTTGTTGAATGGATTGGGCTTCTTCCCAGCGCTCCCATTTCCATTTCCATTCTTCCCTTTAGGGCAGTCCGTGGCATAGTGTCCAGTCTTCCCGCACTTAAAGAAAGTAACGTGACTTAGATCTCTTTTGGTGGGTGTGTCTAGATTGGGGCGGTTCTGATTGTTGTTAGTTCCGTTTCCATTCCCATTCTTAGAACCATTGTGGTTATGCAAACCTCCTCCGGCATGGTTATGACCTCCATGGTTATGAACAAGTCCTCCCGAGTTCGGGGTTAGGCGAGGCTTCTGCTGAGCTCCTGAGTTATACCGTCCTTGTCCATACTTCCTCTTACGGCTCTCAATCTGCTGCTGCTTCCCTTCAATCATAAGAGCCTTATCTACCAACTCCTGGTAGTTGTTGAAGGTTGCTACCATCAACTGCATGCTCATCTCATCATTCAGCCCTTCCATAAACTTCTCCTGCTTCGCTCCATATGTGGCCACATCATCAGGGGCATAGCGAGATAACTTGCTAAACTCATCCACGTACTGAGCCATAGTATGGTTCCCCTGGCGTAAGTTGAGAAACTCGCACTTCTTCATAGTCATAGCTCCAGTTGAGAC
Source organism: Triticum urartu (assembly GCF_003073215.2). Taxonomy (NCBI): domain Eukaryota; kingdom Viridiplantae; phylum Streptophyta; class Magnoliopsida; order Poales; family Poaceae; genus Triticum; species Triticum urartu. The sequence continues at coordinate 587,559,403 of NC_053023.1, read as the reverse complement.
ATGGGTTGTGCGGAAAGCTTGCTGAAACTGGTCCCAAGTGACATTGGCTATGGGGAAAGTGGTCGTGTAATTCTCCCACCATGAGGCTGCTAGTTGATACGTCTCCAACGTATCTATAATTTTTGATTGCTCCATGCTATATTATCTACTGTTTTGGACTATATTGGGCTTTATTTTCCACTTTTATATTATTTTTGGGACTAACCTATTAACCGTAGGCCCAGCCCAGAATTGTTGTTTTTTGCCTATTTCAGTGTTTCGAAGAAACGAAATATCAAACGGAGTCCAAACGGAATGAAACCTTCGGGAACGTGATTTTCTCACCGAATATGACCCAGGAGACTTGGACCCTACGCCAAGGAAGCTTCGAGGTGGACACGAGGTAGGGGGGCGCGCCCTACACCCCCAGTCGCGCCCCCAACCCTCGTGGGCCCACCGAAGCTCCACCGACGTACTTCTTCCTCCTATATATACCTACGTACCCCCAAACAATCGGATACGGAGCCAAAAACCTAATTCCACCGTCGCAACTTTCTGTATCCACGAGATCCCATCTTGGGGCCTGTTCCGGAGCTCCGCCGGAGAGGGCCGTCATCACGGAGGGCTTCTACATCATCATAGCCTCTCCGATGAAGTGTGAGTAGTTTACCTCAGACCTTCGGGTCCATAGTTATTAGCTAGATGGCTTCTTCTCTCTTTTTGGATCTCAATACAATGTTCTCCCCCTCTCTTGTGGAGATCTATTCGATGTAATCTTCTTTTTGTGGTGTGTTTGTTGAGATCGATGAATTGTGGGTTTATGATCAAGTCTACCTATGAATAATATTTGAATCTTCTCTGAATTCTTTTATGTATGATTGGTTATCTTTGCAAGTCTCTTCGAATTATCTGTTTTGTTTGGCCAACTAGATTGGTAGTTCTTGCCATGGGAGAAGTGCTTAGCTTTGGGTTCGATCTTGCGGTGTCCTTTCCCAGTGACAGAAGGGGCAGAAAGGCACCTATTGTATCGTTGCCATCGAGGATAACCAGATGGGGTTTATTTCATATTGCATGAATTTATCTCTCTACATCCTATCATCTTGCTTAAGGCGTTACTCTGTTTTTAACTTAATACTCTAGATGCATGCTGGATAGCGGTCGATGAGTGGAGTAATATTAGTAGATGCAGGCAGGAGTCAGTCTACTTGTCTCAGACATGATGCCTATATACATGATCATACCTGGATATTCTCATAACTATGCTCAATTCTGTCAATTGCTCAATAGTAATTTGTTCACCCACCGTAGAATACTTATGCTCTGGAGAGAAGCCACTAGTGAAACCTATGGCCCCCGGGTCTATTCTCATCATATCAATCTCCATCACTTTTATTTAGCTTTGCTTTTTTACTTTGCCTTTTACTTTTCACTTTGCATCTCTATATCAAAAATACCAAAAATATTATCTATCATCTCTATCAGATCTCACTCTCGTAAGTGACCGTGAAGGGATTGACAACCCCTAATCGCGTTGGTTGCGAGGAGCTATTATTTTTGTGTAGGTATGAGGGACTTGAGCGTGGCCTCCTACTGGATTGATACCTTGGTTCTAAAAAACTGAGGGAAATACTTACGCTACTCTGCTGCATCATCCTCTCCTCTTCGGGGAAATCCAACGCAAGCTCAAGAGGTAGGCACCCGACCTACACTACAAAAAAATACACTTCCGTGATGATACGTGTTTGTCACAGTAGGTCGCGTTTTTTGTCATGCATGTACATCCATGACAAATTTATGACAGAATCAAGATAGTCATACCTATCCTGTCGTAGAAGTTTTCCTTGACATTACCAAAATTATCATCACGGAAGTGTCCACTTCGATGACGATAAATCGCGCGTCATAGAAGTGCTTTCATCAAGGGTGACCGACACGTGGCATCCACCGTAACGGAACGCCGTTAAGCTATCGGGTCGGGTTTTGGATCCGATAACCCGTTAACAGCCCCGACCAATGGGTTTTCCACGTGTAAAATCATCATTGGCTGGAGGAAACACGTGTGGCTCATCGTTGGGACAGATTTCATCCACTCATTGGACGGAAGGCGCCTATGATACGTCGACACGTGGCACGGCCCAACAGAGGCCCATTCCTGTGAAAAGGCCGGCCCGTTTGACTTGGTCAAAAGGTGGCGGGCTGGCCCATGGAATGCCTGTTAACGGCCTGTTCGCATATAGCCCATTTACAGCCCGCTAACCCAAGGCCTGTTACGCCCTATCCGAATTAGGCCCAGTAGCGTCATCTGGTCCATCCAATATGATTCCAGCCTGTTTTCAATTCTGGCGCATGTATGGCCCATGATGTCTTTCCGCCCATATGAGGCCCTATGTAACTGTTGGCCTATTAACGGCCCGTGGTGAAACTGGCCCGTAATGAACAGTGTATCACTTTACACCCGTTAACGGCCCGTGGTGAAACTGGCCCGTAATGAACTGTGTATCACTTTATACCCATTAACGGCCCGTTATTCCGTTGGGCTGTTTCCAGCCCATGTTATCTTTCGGCCTTCTCAGAGCCCATTTATTCTTGGGCTCATTTCCAGCATTCGTTTACTTACGGCCTGTTACAGTCATTTTCTGCTAGTGGGCCAAATTCAGCCCGTGGTTACAGTCGGCCCGTTGTGGTCCGTTAATACGTTGGGGCCGTTTTCATAGCGTCATCAAATACGGCTATTTAACGATGGCCCATTATGGTCGGCCCATGAACGGACGATTCCAACTCTAGCCCGTTTACGGCCATAATGCGGTCTGGTTGGCCCATGTTTGGCCAATCGATCATACGGCTCGTATAAGGCCCATTGATAATACGCCCGTAGAAGGCCCATTGTTTCTACGGCCCGTAGAAGGCCCATTATTTCTACGGCCCGTAGAAGGCCCACTGTTTCTATGGCCAGTAGGAGGCCCAGTGTCAGTACAGTAAATATTAGCCCATAGTTATTGTGCCCTAGTTTTAAAATAGGTTATTGCAGCCACTAGCTAACCGCAGAAAAAGAACTGCAATGACTACAAGCAAACAAATAAACAAGACAACAAGAAATAAATAAGCAAGCAACTAACGCTAGGCTATCACGGCTATTACACATATTACATCCACTGGGCATTAAAGTTCGCCACCAGTGCAAATATAGGGAACAATGCAGCATATCATATACACTGGTTGTCAAAGTTGGCGACCAGCGCAAATAAACACCGCAGCAAAACAAATCCAGAACTGAAACCACTTCAGAAGATCTCAAGAAACAATATCCTGGGTACCCATAATGCTGGCAAGATGCTTAGCAAGCTTATTAACTTTCTCTTGTTTGGCGCTTAAATCCTCCAGCGCTTGCTGTTGCACCAGAAAATATGCATCTGAATTCTGCAGGGACTTCCTCAGTCCTTCAGCTTCCTGTCGCAGCACATCTGATCGATGTCTTTCAACTTGAAGTTGAGACTCAAGAAGACGAACTGATTCAGGCAGCGAGTTCGAAGAGCTTGTGCCAGCAGTAGTGGCCAGTAACTCGAACACTACATCAAGACAGGACTTTTGGGTTCCCTCACTGTCGTCAAGATAGTTTTTATCAGCTTTCTTGGAGACCAACAGGGATGTCTCACTATCTTGAACCTTATCTGCATTACTTCCTTTACCATTGGATAACGTGTACTGTTCTCCAATATTTTGTCCGCATTCTAAAAGAGAAACAAGCAGACACATCACATGTTTACCATGTTGTATATGAAACTCATTTTGGTAAATGAGTTCAGTAGTAAAGTGGACAGGATAACAGCATGAAACAAACATATATCTATGTACCATGGTCACTTTATGGTCTATATCATTCTAGTTTTTGTTGCCAAATCAAGATAGAGACACATTTCAAATAATATTTTTTCAAGACAAAGCAGAATAGACAGAATATAAGTGTGGGTAACTATAGAGCAATAACAACACTTGTAATGTGCATGACATGAGAACATAACTGTTTATTCAATTGAAACTGAAATCAACATAGAGCAGGTTACAACAGCAAACCAGTTAAAGAAACAGGTTTAAAACATACCTGCTGCGCCATTCGAGTTTCAATTCCATCCTTCAAATTTGAAAATAGTTGGTATGAGTAAATACAGTAATGCAAGAGCAAAGGAGTATGAACCATAGCTACAGAACCTGACCTGAGAACAAATCTTCTTCTCCTTTAAGCGTTGAGTTGGGATTCGGAGTGGTGGTCCTCGTGCTTTGGGCACTGTAGTTCCCTTACTAACTGCTTGTGTTTGGGTGCTCTGTGGTGGAGACGCTGCTGTGTCAACTGGAACTGGGTTACTATCTGCCGGGGTTGGGGTTAGAAGGGGTGTAGCTGGTTCTCTGTCCAACTGGGTAGGGGTACAATCTGCGAGAGTCTGGGTTATGTGTGGTGGATCTAGTCCTTGGGCAAGTACAACCGTGGTTCTATCTGCATCAACTGGTAGCACTATCTTTTCTGAAGACCGTGTGGTTACTCCTTTAGATACTACCATCACGCTCTCCAATTCAAATGGTTGATAAACAAGAAAAGTAATTGAAAGTATAGACATTGTATGATAGACAGGTGCAATGGATAGTGGGGAATAAAAGAGGGCATGAAATAATTCATATTTATGTTGTCTAACCAAACAGGATAGCATGACACAATTTCACATATATGATGGCTAACTAAACAGGATAGCATGACACAATTTCACATTATGATGGCTAACTAAAAAAGATGGAAAGACATAGTTCAAAATATGAGACTATGTAAACAGGATGACATGACATAACTATATAATGTGTTTATTAAATAGGTTGGCATGCCATAATTCACATACATTCACGGATAGAATGCCATAATTCAAAATATGATGATGTAAACACTAAACAGGATGAGATGATATAACTATATGATGTCTTTATTAAATGGGTTGCCATGCCATAATTCAGATAGATGATGTGTATGTACTATGTAAACATGATGGCATGATATAATTCAAATATATGATTTATATAGTAAGCAAGTAAGCAGATGGCAATCCATATATGATGTAAAAACTAAGCAATGCAAGACAACATGCATGACATGGGTAATATAACCCTGCCAAGTTTGAGCATAGACCTCAGGGGGGAAATAGGACTGGTCATCAGTCTCTGAATCCTCCTCTGAGGAGCTCTCTGTAACCAGCAAGATGTCTGCTTCAGCAGGTAGCATTGTCTGCTCTGAATACCTTGTTTTCACTCCAGATACTTCCATCACCGCTTCAAATGGCTGATGCACAGGAAGAGTAGTTGAATATACAAGTTGTCGACAAATGGAACACGTAATACAAAAAAATGATAGCATGATATAATTCACATACATGATGATTGGCTAAACAGCATGGCATTGCATAATTCACATATATAATGCCTTTGCAACAAGATAGCATTGTATAATTCACATATATAATGTCTTGCAACAAGATGGCAATGCATAATTCACATATATGGTAATTAGACACTGAACAGGTGGCATTCACACAAAGCATGTCTAAACTAATCAAATGACATAGCAATGCGAGACACCATACGCACGATATGAGCAACATAACCCTGCCAAGTTAGAGCATACACCTCGGGGGGGGGGATAGGACTGGTCATCTGTCTCTGAATCCTCCTCTGAGGAGCTATCCGTAACCAGAGATATGCGCTTCGTTCAGATAGCATAGTCTGCTCTGAAGACCTTGTTTCACTCCATAATTGCCATCACCTGTGTCAAATGGCTTGAGGGAGTCCTGGATTAGGGGGTGTTCGGGTAGCCGGACTATACCTTCAGCCGGACTCCTGGACTATGAAGATACAAGATTGAAGACTTCGTCCCGTGTCCGGATGGAACTTTCCTTGGCGTGGAAGGCAAGCTTGGCGATGCGGATATTCAAGATCTCCTACCATTGTAACCGACTCTGTGTAACCCTACCCTATCCGGTGTCTATATAAACCGGAGGGTTGTAGTACGTAGGCAATCAACTCCATATACAACAATCATACCATAGGCTAGCTTCTAGGGTTTAGCCTCCTTGATCTCGTGCTAGATCTACTCTTGTACTACCCATATCATCAATATTAATCAAGCAGGACGTAGGGTTTTACCTCCATCAAGAGGGCCCGAACCTGGGTAAAAAATCGTGTTCCCTGCCTCCTATTACCATCCGGCCTAGACGCACAGTTCGCGACCCACTACCCGAGATCCGCCGGTTTTGACACCGACATTGGTGCTTTCATTGAGAGTTCCTCTGTGTCGTCGCCTTTAGGCCCGATGGCTCCTTTGATCATCAACAACGATGTGGTCCAGGGTGAGACTTTGCTCCCCAGACAGATCTTCGTCTTCGGCGGCTTCGCTCTGCGGGCCGATTCGCTCGGCCACCTGGAGCAGATTGAAAGCTACGCCCCTGGCCATCAAGTCAGGTTTGGAAGCTTAAACTACACATCCGCGGAGACTTAATCTTCGACGGGCTCGAGCCACGGCCAAGCGCGCCGCACTATCTCGAGGGGCATGATCTAGCTCTGCCCCCGGACAGTGTCCTGGAGGCCGCACACGCATCAGTTCCAACCCCTAACTCGGAGCCTATTGCGCCAATCGAGGATGAGCGGTTGGACGTCAACTCGGGGGCTGCGATCCCAAAAGCGATCGAGCCAAACGCTAGCCCCGCACTCTGCACGACCCGTGACTCAGAGGATCCGGACTCCTCCCCGGACTCCGAACCCCCCGCGCCCCTGCCAATCGAATCCGATTGGGTGCCGATAATGGAGTTCACTGCCGCAGACATCTTTCAGCACTCGCCTTTTGGCGACATCCTGAATTCTCTTAAGTCTCTCTCTTTATCAGGAGAGCCCTGGCCGGACTACGGTCAGCGAAGGTGGGATACGGACGATGAGGAAATTCAAAGCCCACCCACCACCCACTTTGTAGCCACTCTCGACGATCTAACCGACATGCTTGACTTCAGCTCCGAAGACATCGACGGCATGGATGACGATGTAGGAGACGAACAGGAACCAGCACCTGTAGGGCGCTCGAAGGCCACCTCGTCATATGACATATATATGGTGGATACTCCAAAAGATGGAGATGGCGATGGAACAGTGGGGGATGACGCCCCCAAGAAACAGCCAAAGCGCCGGCGTCAGCGGCGCCGCTCTAAATCCCGCCAAAGCAAAAACGGTGATTCCGGCACGGGAGGTAATACTACCCCGGATAGCGCCGAAGAACACCCACCTCAGCAAGATTCGGCACGGGAAGATGGAGAAGCCAGCCCTCATGAGAGAGCGGCAGACCGAGAGGTCGAGGATGATAACTATACGCCTCCCTCCGAAGACGAGGCAAGCCTCGATGATGACGAATTCGTCATACCATCAGACCCTGCCGAACAAGAGTGTTTTAAACACAGGCTTTTAGCCACGGCAAGCAGCCTCCAGAAAAAGCAGCAACAGCTTAGAGCTGCCCAAGATTTGCTAGCTGACAGATGGACGGAAGTCCTTGCGGCCGAAGAGTATGAACTCGAACGCCCCTCCAAGAGTTACCCGAAGCGCAGGCCGCTACCCCGATCAGAGGAGGAAGCACCTACATCACCAGCGCATGACATGGCAGACCGGCCACCTCGCGGCCGCGACAGAGAGGCCTCTCGGCCCTCCACCCAAGCCATGCCCCGACGCCGCTCAACTAAGGCACGGGAAAATGCGCCCGACCTGCGAGACATACTGGAGGATAAGGCAAGACAAACAAGATCGATCTACGGATCGCGCAGGTGGCCTACGGCATGTGACAATGATCTTCACTCCGGATACAACAAATCCGGCCGGGCCGAACACAATAGACCTAGCTCTTCCGAGCTGCGTCGTGATATAGCCCAGTACAGAGGCGCCGCACACCCGCTATGCTTCACGAATGAAGTAATGGATCATAAAATCCCAGAGGGTTTCAAACCCGTAAACATCGAATCATACGATGGCACAACAGATCCGGCGGTATGGATCGAGGATTATCTCCTTCACATCCACATTGGCATGGTATCATCATAATAGTTGCGGGAGAAAGTCTTCACTTTTTCGTCGCTTGTATCATTTGCTTATTGCGCCGTAACCGTGGATAATCTTCATCGTTTATCAGGATGCTTGGGTCAGCCTTTACTTTGAAGGGAGGAATTTCATGAAACTTTTCATAATCTTCAGACATGTCTGTCTTGCCCTCCACTCCCATGATGTCCCTTTTTCCTGAAAGAACTATGTGGCGCTTTGGCTCATCGTATGATGTATTCGCTTCCTTATCTTTTCTTTTTCTCGGTCTGGTAGACATGTCCTTCACGTAGATAACCTGTGCCACATCATTGGCTACGACGAACGGTTCGTCAGTGTACCCAAGATTTTTCAGATCCACTGTTGTCATTCCGTACTGTGGGTCTACCTGTACCCCGCCTCCTGACAGATTGACCCATTTGCACTTAAACAAAGGGACCTTAAAATCATGTCCGTAGTCAAGTTCCCATATGTCCATTATGTAACCATAATATGTGTCCTTTCCCCTCTCGGTTGTTGCATCAAAGCGGACACCGCTGTTTTGGTTGGCGCTCTTTTGATCTTGGTCAATCATGTAAAATGTATTCCCATTTATCTCGTATCCTTTGTAAATCAATACAGTCAAAGATGGTCCCCTGGACAACAAGTACGGCTCATCACAAATAGTGTTGTCACCTCTGAGACGTGTTTCCAACCAACTGCTGAAAGTACTGATGTGTTCACATGTAATCCAGTCGTCGCACTGCTCCGGGTGTTTGGAGCGCAGACTGTTCTTGTGTTCATCGACATACGGGGTCACCAAGGTAGAGTTCTGTAGAATTGTGTAGTGTGCTTGAGACCAAGAATATCCGTCCCTGCATATTATTGAGTCCCTTCCAAGCGTGCCTTTTCCAGTCAGTCTCCCCTCATACCACGATTTAGGGAGACCTATCTTCTTAAGCCAGGAATGAAGTCAACACGAAACCGGATGACATCCTCTGTTTGATGGCCCATGGAGATGCTTCCTTCTGGCCTAGCGCGGTTACAGACACATTTCTTTAGGACTCCCATGAACCTCTCAAAGGGGAACATATTGTGTAGAAATACGGGCCCTAGAATGACAATCTCGTCGACTAGATGAACTAGGACGTGCGTCATGATATTGAAGAAAGATGGTGGGAACACCAGCTCGAAACTGACAAGACATTGCGCCACATCACTCCTAAGCCTTGGTATGATTTCTGGATCGATCACCTTCTGAGAGATTGCATTGAGGAATGCACATAGCTTCATAATGGCTAATCGGACGTTTTCCGGTAGAAGCCCCCTCAATGCAACCAGAAGCAGTTGCGTCATAATCACGTGGCAGTCATGAGACTTTAGGTTCTGGAACTTTTTCTCTCGCATATTTATTATTCCCTTTATATTCGACGAGAAGCCAGTCGGGACCTTCATACTGAGCAGGCATTCAAAGAAAATTTCTTTCTCTTCTTTTGTAAGAGCGTAGCTGGCAGGACCTTCATACTGCTTCGGAGGCATGCCGTCTTTTTCGTGCAAACGTTGCAGGTCCTCCCGTGCCTCAGGTGTATCTTTTGTCTTCCCATACACGCCCAAGAAGCCTAACAGGTTCACGCAAAGGTTCTTCGTCACGTGCATCACGTCGATTGAAGAGCGGACCTCTAGCTCTTTCCAGTAGGGTAGGTCGAAGAATATAGATTTCTTCTTCCACATGGGTGCGCGTCCCTCAGCGTCATTCGGAACAGCTAGTCCGCAGGAACCCTTTCCAAAGATTACGTGTAAATCATTGACCATAGCAAGCACATGCTCACCGGTGCGCATGGCGGGCTTCTTCCGGTGATCTGCATCACCTTTGAAATGCTTGCCTTTCTTTCGACATTGATGGTTGGTCGGGAGAAATCGACGATGGCCCACGTACACATTCTTCCTGCATCTGTCCAGTTATATACTTTCGGTGTCATCCAAACAGTGCGTGCATGCGTGGTATCCCTTGTTTGTCTGTCCTGAAAGGTTAGTGAGAGCGGGCCAATCGTTTATGGTCACGAACAGCAACGCCTTTAGGTTAAATTCCTCTTGTTTGTGCTCATCCCACGTACGTACACCGTTTCCATTCCACAGCTGTAAAAGTTCTTCAACTAATGGCCTTAGGTACACATCAATGTCATTGTCGGGTTGCTTAGGGCCTTGGATGAGAACTGGCATCATAATGAACTTCCGCTTCATGCACATCCAAGGAGGAAGGTTATACATACATAGAGTCACGGGCCAGGTGCTGTGATTGCTCCTCTGCTCCCCGAAAGGATTAATGCCATCCGCGCTTAAAGCAAACCATACGTTCCTTGGGTCCTTTGCAAACTCATCCCAGTACTTTCTCTCGATTTTTCTCCACTGCGACCCGTCAGCGGGTGCTCTCAACTTCCCGTCTTTCTTACGGTCCTCACTGTGCCATCGCATCAACTTGGCATGCTCTCCGTTTCTGAACAGACGTTTCAACCGTGGTATTATAGGAGCATACCACATCACCTTCGCAGGAACCCTCTTCCTGGGGGGCTCGCCGTCAACATCACCAGGGTCATCTCGTCTGATCTTATACAGCAATGCACCGCATACCGGGCATGCGTTCAGATCCTTGTATGCACCGCGGTAGAGGATGCAGTCATTAGGGCATGCATGTATCTTCTACACCTCCAATCCTAAAGGGCATACGACCTTCTTTGTTGCGTATGTACTGTCAGGCAATTCGTTATCCTTTGGAAGCTTCTTCTTCAATATTTTCAGTAGCTTCTCAAATCCTTTGTCAGGCATAGCATTCTCTGCTTTCCACTGCAGCAATTCTAGTACGGTACCGAGCTTTGTGTTGCCATCTTCGCAATTGGGGTACAACCCTTTTTTTGATCCTCTAACATGCGATCGAACTTCAGCTTTTCCTTTTGACTTTCGCATTGCGTCCTTGCATCGACAATGACCCGGCGGAGATCATCATCATCGGGCACATCGTCTGGTTACTCTTGATCTTCAGCAGCTTCACCCGTTGCAGCATCATTGGGCACATCGTCTGGTTCCTCTTGATCTTCACCAGCTCCCCCCGTTGCAGCATCACCATATTCAGGGGGCACATAGTTGTCATCGTACTCTTCTTCTTCACCGTCTTCCATCATAACCCCTATTTCTCCGTGCCTTGTCCAAACATTATAGTGTGGCATGAAACCCTTGTAAAGCAGGTGGGTGTGAAGGATTTTCCGGTCAGAGTAAGACTTCGTATTCCCACAATTAGGGCATGGACAACACATAAAACCATTCTGCTTGTTTGCCTCAGCCGCTTCGGGAAATTCATGCACGCCCTTAATGTACTCGGAGGTGTGTCTATCACCGTACATCCATTGCCGGTTCATCTGCGTGCGTTATATATAATTAAGTGTGTCAAAAACCATTACATAACATCATGAATAGATAATTAAGTGACCAAATTAATATAAGTTCATCATCACATTAAAACCAAAGTACATACATAGTTCTCATCTAACAACATATAGCTCTCCAGAGCATCTAATTAATTAAACCATACATTGAAACTATGTAAAACATTTCAACGCGAAAACAAACGCGATCATAATCGCAACCAAGGTAACAATTGATCCAACGGCATAATGATACCAAGACTCAGTATGAACGGCATATTTTCTAATCTTTCTAATCTTCAAGCGCATTGTATCCATCTTGATCTTGTGATCATCGACGACATCCGCAACATGCAACTCCAATATCATCTTCTCCTCCTCAATTTTTTTTATTTTTTCCTTCAAGAAATTGTTTTCTTCTTCAACTAAATTTAACCTCTCAACAATAGAGTCGGTTGGAATTTCCGGTTCACATACCTCCTAGATAAATAAAATCTATGTCACGTTGGTCGGCATAATTTTCATAAACAATAAATGAACCAATAGTTATAAAGATAATATATATACCACATCCGAATCAATAGACAGGACGAGGGCCGACGGGGGGGGGGTACCAAAACAATCACACTATATAAGATGCAATAATAAAAGTAAGAAAATAATACAAGTATCTATCTAAACATACAAGTAATAATATTTTTCCTTTCAGAAAGAAGATAAGAACAAGAGGCTCACCACGGTGGTGCCGGTGATGAGATCGGCGCGGGTGATCGACGGCGGTGAAGACGGGGGCGGGGCGTGACGGATCGCTAAACCTAGACAAATATTGAGGAAAATGGAGCTTGGAGGTCGAGCTTGGAGAGGAGAAAGCTCAAGTAGTGTGGCTCGGGCATTCCATCGAACACCTTCTGTGCATAGGAGGTGAGCTAGAGCACCACCAAGCCCTCTCCCCCTCGGCCAGAAAAAACAGAGCAGTGTGATGTGCTCTTGCGCGAGGGGGTATATATAGGCACCACCATTGGTCCCGGTTGGTGGCATGAACCGGGACTAAAGGGGGGCCTTTGGTCCCGGTTCATGCCTCCAACTGGGGCCAATGGTGGTGGGCCAGGATCCAGGACCATTGGTCCTGGTTCGTCCCACAAACCGGGACCAAAAGGTCCAGACGAACCGGGACCAATGGCCCACGTGGCCCGGCCGGCCCCCTGGGCTCACGAACCGGGTCCAATGCACCCATTGGTCCCGGTTCTAGACTGAATCGGGACTAATGGGCTTACCCGGCCTGAACCTTTGCCCCCTTTTCTACTAGTGACACCGTCCTCGAGAAGATCGGCCTCATGGTGTACAAGCTCGACCTCCCGCCAGAGAGTCAGGTGCACCCTGTCTTCCACGTATCCCAGCTCAAGCCATTCACGCCGGACTACACGCCAGCGTATGCAGAGCTGCCGTGCGTGCCAGACCTCACCGTGTCGTCGGCGGCACCAATGCAGCTGCTGGAACGGCGCATGATGAAGTGCGACAATGCGGCCATCATGCAAGTCAAGGTGCAGTGGGGCGATGGCTCGCCGCCCGCCACCACATGGGAAGATTACGAGGTTCTCTAGCAGCGTTTTCCTGCAGCAGCCATTTGGGAGGACACCGGGGCAAGCTCGCAGGACGAAGCTCAGTCTTAAGGGGGAGAGAATGTCACACCTGGCCACTTGGCATGTGTGACTTGGCAACCCTGCGGGAGGGACCCCCCGGAGTGTGCGTGTGTGAGTCGCGTGAGCATATAAGCTGGCCGCATGTGGCTGGTGTGGCGTGCGTGATGTAACCAGCTCAAACCTCTCACCCAATCCTTCCTCTGGAAGTGAAGTTCTTCTTCCTCCCCAAGCTTTCTCCCCACCTCTCACCTCCCTCTCGATCTCCTCCCCCTACGTTCGTTACAGCCTGGCGATGGAGAAGCACAACTTGGTGGGGACGGGGTCGAAGCCATGGGAGGAGGGGCGGTCGACAGTGCGTGGCATACTGGCATGGATATGGTCTGGAGGACAATGGAGCTGGCGGTGGCAACGGTGTTGATCCAGACGAGAGAGAGAGAGAGAGAGAGAGAGAGAGAGAGAGAGAGAGATTGACCGAGGGGAGGCACAACATCGTTGGGTCACTAGTACTACGTAGTATGGAAACGGCGGATGCTAGGTGTCATCCAGCTGATCCGCACGTGGGATCAGTCGGGTCGCTAGCCACTCGATCCCCACGCGACTGGTTTGGTAGCCACAATGTATACATGACCTTAGTCACAAAAAAATCATATACGTGACCAAACCAATCTGTGTTTGGACAGTTAGAGGGACAATGGTATCCCCAACCCACCAGGGTTCAAGTCCTGGTGCTCGCATTATTCCTGAATTTATTTCAGGATTTCCGGCGATGCGTTTTCAGTGGGAGGAAACGTTCCCGTCTACGGCGAGGCGCCTACGGTGACTTCGTAAATCTCAAGATGATATGCGCACTCGGTCTCTCGAAGGTGCTCATAGAGGTAGGGTGTCCATGTGTGCATTCATAAGGGTGAGTGTATGCACGTATGTATGAGTGCTTGCGTCTGCACTGTGTTTAATGAAAAGTTGTTTTTAGCTCAGGTAAAGTTATAAGTAGCAAGTCGTCCATTGCCAAAAAAAGAAGCAAGTCATACATGCTCACGCGAGAACAGTAGCTGTTGAAGAGAGAAAAGAAAGGCGACCTCGCCTTCCCTCGCGAAGCGCTTCTTCCGCTGCCACCTTCCGGCGGCTCTCGTTCGCCGATGACCTCGGTCGTCGGTGGTGAGGGGGGTCGCCGGATCCACGCGTGTGGATAGGTTTAGGCCAAAGTTGCTTATTTTTTAGGTTGTTCATCATCTTGGCTTCGGCGAAGGCGATGGCGGCGCTAAATAAAGTTTCTTCGGTTCCTACTCCGAAAAGGCAATCGGTCCTATGGTTGGGGATGGATTTGGAATCCAATCTGTTCAAGCAAGGAATGTGCAGCGGCAACTGCATCCTCTTGGTGGACCTGTGTCCTCGGGCTTCATCGTTACGGCGGCGTTTGCTCCAGCGCCGGCGCAGAGTTCGGGAGGTACGTACTCAAGGAGCGGATGCAGATTGTGGTCTGCATCGACGGCATCTGGAAGATGGTGGATCGTGTGCTGGGTTCGTGATACGTGGATGGCAGGTATGGTGTCCTCCTCCGACATCTTAGTCATGTGTGGTTGTCAGATCTGGAGTTTGATGGCATGACTGGGGTGTTGCCCTGGTCTGATTCTTTCAACGGGAATGATTTCGCCTTTGGCAAGCCACCTTGGAGGTCCGCAAAATTGCATATCAGCAATGGAGCCGCGTCGAGCTCGGGTGTGGAGGTGATTCGTCATTATTTCCTTTGGTGATTGTTGTGCTGCCAGAGACAGGTGACGGGCGTCGGTGTCAAGCTCAGAGATTTCTTCAGTCTTGTTTACAGTTTTACTTCTTGGCTGGCGTTCCATTGTGCAAAGGCTAGCGTTCTGCTAGTGGTTCAATTTTGTCAGGTTGGTATGTATGTGGCTTGTACAATGTTCTTTATGATATAAATGAGGCACGTATTACCATGCAAAAAAAGGACAAAAGCTGCTTCAAATACAGCGGTGGGGTGGCTGCTGCGTACTAGGTCAGATGCGCTGCAAGCCGAGATGACGATGTCGCGAGGGGTGGTCCGGCTGTTGGGGATGTAGTGTGAGGGCGCGAGCCCGACTACTTCGACGACGACAACAATGCTACCAGGCATGCTGTGACAGAAGCCCGACTACTTCGACAGCGGCGACGATGCTACGAGGCATGCTGCGACGAGCCCGGTCGCTTCGGCGGCAGTGGCGATGCTACGAGGCATGCTTGGACGGAAGCCCGACCGATTCGACGACGACGACGAAGCTATGAGGCGTGCTGTGACGGAAGCCTGGCCGCTTTGACAGCGTCGGTGGCGATGCTACGAGCGTGCTGCGACGGAGGCCCGGCCGCATCAATGATGTTGCAACGACATGCTTCGACAGCCGTGGCGATTGCGCGGTGATGCTGCGGCAGCAACTCGGCTGATTCGACAATGTTGCAATGACATGCTTTAACGTAAACCTGGGCATGGACAACCCGGCCTGGTAGCCCGACCCGACCCCGGCCCGAAAAACCCAGGTCGGGCCGGGCCGGGTTCAGGCTTGGAAAACAGAGCATGTCTAATTTTCGGGCCGGGCTCGCGCTCTAAAATTAACCCGAACGAAAGCCCGGCCCGGCCCGAGCATTTGCTGCAAAGAGGCTGAGAAGCAGCGATCCGGCCCAACAGGCTGGCCTTCTAGCCCACAAACTACCTAACCAGCTACCCCTAATGCCTACCCCCCTCCCCCCCGCTCGCTCCCGCACCCGCACACACACCCCGAGTCCCCGACCAGTCCACCCTCCTCGATCCCCCTCGACTGGCGGCGGCGACGCAAGTCCTGGCTCCTGCTATGGCGAGGCCCCGGCGCTGCTGTACCTCGTCGGCCTGATGAGCGGCGGCTGCGGCTGTAGCCCCGACCAGTCCACCGTCCTCGAGACCCCAAGTCCCCAACCCACCCTGTCTCGATCCGTCGACCGGCAGCGGTGTTGCAGCTCTGGCACTGCAATGGCGCGGCCCCGGCGGTCCTTTCCCTCCTCGACCTGATCCTCCTCTAGGGCCATGCATCGGCGACGCTTCCTCCCCATCACACGGTGGTGCTCCCTCCCCATCAGAAGGCGGCGCTCCCTCCCCATCTGACGGCGGTGCGCCCTCCCCATCCGACGCCGGCGACCGGCAGGTATGACCTTCTGTCCTCCTCTCTCTGTTAGTATGTTTATTGTTCCATTTAGGATGTTTTTTGCTGCGTAGTAGATTAATATTTGTGCTACTTTGTTTCTCTTGTGTGTTGTATTTTGTGGTAGGCATGACTAGTTTGTGGAGTCTAAGTGATGAAGTTCATGAAGAGGAAGAGGAGGATTATAATCCCAGTGTTGAACAGGACAATGCTGCCACAAGTGCAAGGTTGGACCAGATCGTTGTGCCTGATCCTACTCGTCGTCGTGCTGCCCCATCAGCTACTGCTACGGCGACACCTCGCAGCAAGCGTACAAGGTTGAACCAAGAGGGACATGGACATGAAGCAAGTCAGCCGCCATCGCCACCGGCACCGCCAGGACCAAAGGTTACTACTGCTCCAAAATTAAGGTCAAAAGCATGGAAAAAGTTCACTAGGATTGAACAACCTAATCCTGATGAAGTAATGGCAGAGTGCAATATTTGTCATACTATACTTAGAGCGCCCTTGAAGAATGGAACATCTATTTTGTTAAGGCATACTGCTCAAGTGCATCCACATAATACAAATGAAGTGAATAGCTATTTTCTAGAAACTGAAAAGAACGCGGATGGCTCACATTCAGTTAGGAACACAAAGTGACATGGAAACTATTAGAGCTGCAATCTCTATGTTCCTAGTTGGAGGTTCACATGCATTTAGTGTGATAGAAGAAGTGGGGTTCAAAAAAATGATTGGTGTTGCTTGTCCTCAGTTTAAGACTGTTAGTCGGTACACAATTAGAAGGGATATCATGGCAATGTTTGAAAGAGTGAGGACTGAATTGAGAGAAATTATCAGCAACAGCCCTGGTAGAGTTAGCTTCACCACGAACAATTGGAAATCAGATGTGACAAAGTTTAGTTATATTTGTATTACTTGTCATTACGTTGATGATGCTTGGAGACTGAACAAAAGGATAATATGGTTTAAAAAGTTGAATGCACCTTATGATGGGGCTACAGTTGCTGATGAAGTCCATTTATGTTTTCGTGAGTGGAAGGTTGACACCAAAATAATGTGCATGACTCTTGATAATGCTGCATACAATGATTTAATGATCAACACTTTGAGAACTACATTGCTGCCTAAAGGTGTGTTACCATTGTTTGGAACTTTCTTTCAAGTCCGATGTTGTGCACACATTTTAAATCTGATTGTCCAAGCTGGTCTGAAACTTATTGATAAATCTGCTGACAAGATTAGAGAGGGCATTCAATATATCAAAATTTCTAGCAATCATATTCACAAGTTCTATGAAACTTAGTGAACTATGTTGTGGACTTATTGAACCCTGTTGCGGACTTGTCAAACTATGTTGCTTGTGTCTTTGGACTTGAGAAATATGCTGCTGTTATGTAATATTGTAATGAATGGATTACATGTATATGTATATGCTGTTGTTTTGTGAAATGCAGCTGTTTTGTGAAATATGTATATGCTGCTGTTTTGTGAAATATGATGCTGTAGTATATACCATGCTACTGTTTATAATGCTATTGTTTGCCGAAATATGTTGTTTCTGTAACTTGTTGTACATCAGGAGTTTTCGGGCTTCGGGTCGGGCTATGGGCTTCAGGCTTTTCAGCCAGGCCAGGCTCGGGCTTGTAAACGTGAATTTTTGTCGGGCTTTTCTCAGGCTCAGGCTTTACATTTTAGCACCGGGCTTTCTAGAGCCCGGCCCGGCCCGAAACCGGCCCGGCCCGAGAGATGCCCGGGTTTACTTTAACGCCCGTGGTATGCTTCAATAATGCTACGACGGCAAGATGTTTGCTTCAATAATGTTGCAATGGTTGTGGCGGGTGCTTCGACAGGCGAGGCGATGCTACGACGGCAACGCCGCTACTTTGATGATGTTGTGACAACGTGCTCCGACGGCTGCGAAGATGTTACGACGAACCGCAATGGCGGCATGTTTCAAACGGTCACGGTGATGCTGCGACGATGTGCTTGGATGATCATGGCAATGCTCCAACGAAGGCCCAACTCCTTCAATGATGTTGCGACGGCGTTCTTTCCTGTCGTGGTAGTGTTGCAATGATGGCACGGCTGTTTCTACGGCTTCGACCACCGCGGCGGCGACGGCGATGGTAGAGGCGTCAAGGATGCTACTCTAAGCATTGCTATATCCAAGCAAAACAGGACTCCATAAGCTTGTGTTGAGATTATCTGCAGCATTGCAGCATCACGTACATGTGTAGGTACGTGCTAAGCACTACTAGTGAAGTACGTATATATAGAAGTGAAAGGAGCACTCAGCTTCAGGAGCCGCGATGGGTAGCGTAACTTCACGTAGTGACACCGAGACGCTCCGCACCACACGATCGCGTGCGTGCGATCGCACGGCGCCGGACGCGGCTGACGAAGCCAAGACTTCATCCGACTGTTTTTAATTGATTTCCTATGGAAATCGGATCCTAGTACGTGAAGTAGTCTCGATTAGGACGTGGGATGTGACTTGTATTCCAATCGTATAGTGGGCTCCTAATGCGAAACGGGATTCCTTCCCTGAGACGAGCTGGGTCACGTCGTTCGGATCAATATAAAGCAGCGACGGTCGCGACGGGAGTTGCACGCGCAACTAGTTAGGCATAGACATAATCGTGTCTGATTGATCGTGCGGAAGATGAGCAGTCATACGCTCTCGCTGCTGCTGGTGACGTTGATGGCACTGCTGGCGTTGACGACGGCAGCGGAGTACAATGTGGTGGACTATGGCGCGAGGCCCGATGGCGGGGCGGACTCGGCGGGGGCGTTCCTAGCCGCGTGGGGTGTGGCGTGCAACGACACGGGGCGCTCCGGCTCCCGGCCGGTGCTGCGTGTGCCGGCGGGCAGGTTCCTGCTTAGCCAGGCCTATTTCAAGGGGCCTTGCCGGAGCGCCGGCGTGGTCGTGGCCATTGACAAAAACGGCACCGTCTTTGCGCCGCCGGCAGTGGACAGCAGGGCGTGGATCATGTTCCACCAGGTCGATGGTCTAGCGATCCACGGCGGAACGCTAGACGGGAAGGGGCAGGAGTATTGGGCGTGCAAGAAGGTCAGCAATTGCACCGGGCAAGGCCCCACGGTGAGTGATGACACGAACTTCTTGGTTTTTCTTTTTTGCAATGTGGTTGGGTTCAATTTCCTTGTGACGGGCGTTGGCCATACGTACGTACGATTGCAGACGCTCGACATTAGCCAGTCCAAGGGCGTGAGTGTGAAGCAGCTGACACTGCTCAACAGCAAGGTATTCCACATGGCCATCTTCGACTGCGCCGGCGTGACGGTCCAAGGCATCCGGATCATCGCACCGGCCAACAGCCCCAACACCGACGGCATCCACGTCAGCCACTCCCGCCATGTGAGCATCCTCAACACCACCATCGGCACCGGCGACGATTGTGTCTCCATAGGGCCTGGCACCTCCAACGTGCTCATCAGGGACATCGAGTGCGGTCCGGGCCACGGAATCAGGTGCCACCTTCAGTTGCTAGTTCATCATCCATTATTGTGTTTGCTTGTGGTTTGCGCAACGTAATAGCATTGGTTTTGTGTATTCATTGGATGGACGATCACAGCATTGGGAGTCTAGGGTGGCAGGACGGTGAGGAGGGGGTGAGGAACGTGACGCTGGAGATGGCGGTGCTGACGGGCACGACCAACGGCCTGCGGATCAAGACGTGGGCGATGCCCAACTCCGGCTCCGTCACAAACGTCTCCTTCTCACGGGTCACCATGAACCGTGTGGCCAACCCCATCCTCGTCGACCAGAACTACTGTCCCCGCAAGGTCGACTGCCCAGGCAATGTACGTCTCCTTCCCTACATGCATGCAACTACTACACGTGAACCAACCCATCGATCGACTATATCATGAGCTGTGTTGTTGTGTGTGCCTGCAGAGCTCGGGGGTGCAGATCAGCAACATATCATACACGGACATCGAGGGCACATCGGCGACGCCCGTTGCAGTGAAGTTCAACTGCAGCAGCACCAACCCCTGCAGCGGGATCAAGCTCAGGAACATTAGGCTGACGTACAAGCACAAGCGGCCGGCGCAGGCCAAGTGCGGAAATGCCGGCGGGTCCACGTCTGGAGAGGTCAGACCGCCGAGCTGCTTCTGACGATCGGAGTTCGCCGTCGGGCCGGAGAAGCGCGAGCATCTTCTTGATTCGATGGTTTCTGTAAATACTTCTCTTGCACAGTTGCGTAAGATCAAAAAGAAAAAAAAACATGGTAGTGTGATCATTGCTTGGAGGATCTCAAAGCGACCCTTATATGTAGTCCAGGGTAGTAGTTTTAGCAGATTTGCTAATTCTCAATTGATTGAGACATAGTTAAACCACAATCAACGTCATAAATTTTGGGTGGTTGTTCTTGTAATTTTTTTTAGATTTTTTATTTTTTTTTTGAGATGGCTAATCTTCGTGTAAAATCTGATGGTTATAACTTGTGAGTGTATAGGTTTACGGGAGTCTGGATGTCCGTCTAACTAATCCGTGTTGTGTCGTTTGGCGGAAAGCGGCTTGATAAATTTTAGAATCAAGTGGCCTCACTTCTCTCCCCATTTATAACTCACCAAGAGCAGAAATATTTAACTCTCTTTTCCCGAGCTTGAGAGAGGCCTATGTCATCTTTGCCAACAGCCTCCTCAACTTGCTATCTATGTCAAACAACCGTTATCTTTAGCCTATAACATGCATATGTGTTGTTTTGTATGTTAGAACGATCAAAATGGCTTCTAACCGGCGAAATGAGAGTTCATATTATCACATAACTTGATTGAGATTTAACTTATTGAATTAGTAGATCTGTTGAAATAAACGAATGCAACCCGAGCGAGTGGCATGGAAAAATTAATTAGGCTTAGTTTAGCAGGGTATTTTCAAAACCGTAGTAATAGTAATCTAAAACATTAGGGTTAGTTTGGGTGAACGGTATATTTAAAACCGTGATAATGCACGAATACTTTCAGTCTGTGAAAACTAGTATGCTTTAGAAGAAAAAACCTCTTTCTAAGATTGGTCTAAAAGATGGATAATGGCAAGTGAGAGACCGAGAGTGCATGTGTATTGTAGTGGCATTTTACAAGCCTGAGTTTTTGTACTGATATATTATTCATCAAGTGCCAAAATTTTAGTGGCCCGCCAAAATATTGATTTCATGCATATGGTGCACTCAAGTTCATAACAGAACCAGTAACTCCAGGATGTGCACCACGCAATAGCAAAGGGAGCACATGAAGTAGCCTTATTTGAGATTAACAAAAACCAAACTTAGATATAAAAACGATCTATTTCACATGTGGCAATATATATAGCTGGCTGCCATGCAATACTAGTCGGTCATGCATGTCGTTTGACTAGAGTTTCTTCGGATTGATAGATTTTCGTTTCTTGCTACCTTGATCAATCGGCGCGGACTTGACGTTGGTGGTAGCCGAGGCTGCAGGAGAAGGAGGAGGAGGAGGAGGAAGAGGAGGACTAGTAGGGGCGGCAGCAGGAGGGGGAGGAGGAGGAACGTGTTTGTCAATGTGGATGGTGAGGGGGACAATGTCGCCAGACAGATACGCTTTCGGCACCGACAGGGACGTAAACTCGTCCGGCCATGGCGTGCCAGCGGGCAGGGAGCTGCTTTTCATGACCAGTAACTCGAACGTCACCCTCGCGCCACTGCCGGTGTGCTCCACGGCGAGCTTGGACGAGAACTGCGGCGCGCCCGGTGCGTCACCGTCCGCCCTGACGCACACCAGCGACACCGCGGAGTCCTTGTCGCGCTCGGCCAAGACCACGAGGAACACGCTCCGATGCCGGTTGGCGGTTGGCCATGTCGTCCTGGTCGATGAGGACCTGCCAGCGCCGTGTCAGTGGCAGGCTTGTTGGCACAGGCCCCTGTACGTTGCTCTTTAGACGAGTTCTTTCTGTCGAGAGCACTTTCGTTTGTCGAGTTGGCCGAGTACTTTCTGTCGGGGATATACCCCCCGGCGTAAACCGGCCGGAAGTGTAACCCGGCCGGATTTGGCGGTTTATTGAAAGACCCCGCTGACACTTGACGGTTTACTAGCGACCCGTCCTGACCTGGCGGTTTACAGGCCACCCGTCTGGTCATTATGACTCACTGGTGACTCGGCGGGCGGGTCAGACGGATGACAAGCCCAAGGCCCAGAAGGCCGGCTCATGTTATGGTGGGCCGGTTTAAGAGGAAAGGCGTGAGGAATATTTGTCTTACAAGGAGTTCAGACCTGGACTTGTATCCGGTTTGTATTAAAGATAGACTAGTGCTAATTCTAATAGGACTCCACATGTAACCCGCCCTTCAACATATATAAAGAGGGGTAGGGTTCCCCAAAGAGGGACAAGCTACAAGCAAGAAGAAACAATCTTAGGGCTAGTCACAAAGAGGAGAGCCGGTTTACGGCGACTCCCTCGTGATGATAATGAGACCTAACCACAAACAGCATGTAGGGCTATTATCGGATGATGTTTCCTGAGGCCCGAAGCTGTCTAAACCCTTGTCTTGTGTGTTGATTCGCCCTGCGTCTCTCGTTCCATTCAATCCCTCTCAAACTACCGCATAGATGCGTTGGCCTCACGACTAAGTCCTTACATTAGGACATCTGCCGTGATAATTTCACGACACTTTCCGACCGTACACAAACTGTACGTAGCACAAGTCGCCGAGAACACACGTAGCGATTTATGGCAACAAGTGCTTGCGTGTCGCACCTGTGTTTTATTTCCTTTTGATCTAGACGGAGGAATTCTCCATCATCGGCATCGGTGCTCCCGCTGCCACCGTCACGATCTCCTTACCTGTGTTCGACATGATCCTTTGAGTGTTTTTCGAAAATCATGACCGATCAAACCAAGCTCTGAATACCAAATGTTGGCTACAGGCCTGACTCGACGAGTACTTTCCGTCGAGACGACTTCGTACGCAGCAGCCGCTAGCGACACTAGCCAGCCAATTGTCCGTCAGATGAGATGCGTACGTAAACAAGGAGCAAGCAGGCAGACTAGCTGGTAGATGGATTCCTCACGTACGTAGCTAGGTAACTAGTACACGCACAAACCAAACAACCAGCCGCCGGCGCCTTCGATCGTAACTAGCACAACTCGCGGAGACACACGAACACGCACGCGATATTATGGCCACGGGAGCGTGTCGCTCCCGTTTGATTGCTTTGTATTGATCTGAGTTCCAGATTACAGGGGTATCTGTACGTATATATAGTAGCTAACCAAAAGTTACTACTAATCCTATACCTACACGGCTACGTAGTGACGGTTCAAGTCCGAGCCGGACTGGACAACCTGGTTAATTCCAACAAGGCTGAGCCTCCCCGTCTGGCCGTAGCGCATGAGGATGACTTGGCGGGAGTGGTTCGTGGAGATGTGGTCGAGGAGCATCTCCCGGGAGCCTGAGAAGTCGCAGCCGCCGCCGCCCGAAGGCCCGTCGCGCTCAGGGGTAGCAGGGCGCGTGCTGGCACGCGCAGCGGTGGTCCACGGAGTCGTGGTAGACGACGAGCCCCGCCTCGCAGCCGAACTTGACGTAGTCGCACATCAGCTTGACGGCGCCAGCGTAGGCGTCTGCCAGGCGGCAGTGGGCGGCAACGCGGCCGCAGTCCTCGCCGTGCGCGCCGTGGCAGGACGAGCACATCAGATGCCCGTCGTCGCACTGCAATTTATTATACTAATATGTAACGATCAAGACCAACAGTCGTTCCGATGGCAAGGGGTAATAATCACCATGACTCTAATCGATCTGTAAATAAGCTACTCGATCTAAGATTCAAGTTGATAATCAGTAGTGTACCGCGAAGATAGGCGGTTTGAGGGGAGGTGGCAGGCATGGCAGTCCAAGAGCTCCGGTGCCCTGCACTTTTCGAAGATGAGGAAGGGCGGCACGTCGAGGGCAGGCTGTCGCTGCGGCTTGACTTCTACGGGAACCACGGCCAGAGCTCTGTCTCCTCCACCGCCACCGTCGCCGCTGCTGCCATGAGCCATTTCTCCTCTGACTTAGCTTGCTTGACAGGGTCAAAGATCGCACGCATAAATGATTCTTGAGACTGATATAGTGGCGAGGCCGAGTGGAGAACCCAACAGCCGTACGTCCGCTCCACATTGACATTGACATATTCAACAGGTACAAGCCTCTGATGCTATACTGTGACAACAAAGCTGCTATTGACATTGCTAATAGCCCTGTTCAGCATAATCGAACCAAGCACATAGAGATTGATCGTCACTTCATCAAGGAGAAGCTTGATAGGGGAGTTGTTTGCCTTCCATACGTAACTTCAGCAAGTCAAGTAGCGGATGTTCGTAGCAAAGGACTCCCAGAAAAAACATCTTCCATGTTTTGTAGCAAGATGGGTCTGTAGGATATATTTTCCCCATCTTGAGGGGAAGTGTTGGTGTATGAATACTGTAATTAGGTGACTTCTTAGGGACTAAAATGTAAATTGTATAAACAAATATAAATGAGTACAGAGAGAAGGGATCGATGTGGAACGATCCAGAGTTTCCCCAAATCCTCTTCATGCTCCCTCAAATCCCTAGCTCAAATCACTCAAATCTCATATGATTTCCAACAGTAGGGAACAACCAGCATGTATGACGGGAGGATTCTAACGGCGATAGAGACGCAGTACACCATGGGCCTGAGCTTCCATGGGATTCACGACGGAATTGGTAGGCTACTCCAGGAACACCCCTTGAGGTGCTGGAGGCCCCCCTTGAGAAGGTTATCCAAGAAGAAGAAAAACCGCATCATGAGATCTTGGACCATCTGGTTTTAGTTTGCAAGTTACTGGACTAGACCAATCCCATCATGCAAGTTTGTGTCCCCATAGTGTAACCTCTTAAAAAGGATCAAAGTATGATGTCCGTTCTACAATAAGTTGATAGTTGAGCTCCTATCCTTTTAGGATAACATAAATGAACCAGGTCATTAAAATAGACCATACAAGATAGAGATATACGAGTTAGAGTGCTCGGCCCCCGTGTTGCCTAACCCATGCGACGTGGGCGGGAGCCCCTGATACGTCTCCAACGTGTCTATAATTTTTGATTGCTCCATGCTATATTATCTACTGTTTTGGGCAAAATTGGGCTTTATTATCCACTTTTATATTATTTTTGGGACTAACCTATTAACCGGAGGCCCAGCCCAGATTTGCTGTTTTTTGCCTATTTCAGTGTTTCGAAGAAAAGGAATATCAAACGGAGTCGAAACAGAATGAAATCAACTGGAGAAGTTATTTTTGAAAGGAAAGCTACCGAATGGACTTGGACCCCACGTCAGGAGATAAGGGAGGTGCTCACGAGGGGGGGCCCCCCTAGGGCGCGCCCCCTGCCTCGTGGGCCCCCCAAAGCTCCACCGACGTACTTCCTGCACCCATATATACCTACGTACCCTAAAACTTCCAGAACAGAGATTAGATCGGGAGTTCCGCCGCCGCAAGCCTCTGTAGCCACCAAAAGTCAATCGGGACCCTGTTCCGGCACCCTGCCGGAGGGGGGAACCCTCACCGGTGGCCATCTTCATCATCCCGGCGCTCTCCTTGACGAGGAGGGAGTAGTTCACCCTCGGGGCTGAGGGTATGTATCGGTAGCTATGTGTTTGATCTCTCTCTCTCATGTTCTTGATTTGGCACGATCTTGATGTATCGCGAGCTTTGCTATTATAGTTGGATCTTATGTTTCTTCTCCCCCTCTACTCTCTTGTAATGGATTGAGTTTTCCCTTTGAAGTTATCTTATCGGATTGAGTCTTTGAAGATTTGAGAACACTTGATGTATGTCTTGCCGTGCGTATCTGTGGTGACAATGGGATATCACGTGATTCACTTGATGTATGTTTTGGTGATCAACTTGCGGGTTCCGCCCATGAACCTATGCATAGGGGTTGGCACACGTTTTCGTCGTGATTCTCCGGTAGAAACTTTGGGGCACTCTTTGAGGTTCTATGTGTTGGTTTGAGTAGATGAATTGAGATTGTGTGATGCATATCGTATAATCATGCCCACGGATACTTGAGGTGACATTGGAGTATCTAGGTTACATTAGGGTTTTGGTTGATTTGTGTCTTAAGGTGTTATTCTAGTACGAACTCTAGGGCTGTTTGTGACACTTATAGGAATAGCCCAGCGGATTGATTGAAAAGAATAACTTTGAGGTGGTTTCATACCCTACCACAATCTCTTCGTTTGTTCTCCGCTATTAGTGACTTTAGAGTGACTCTTTGTTGCATGTTGAGGGATAGTTATATGATTAAATTATGTTATTATTGTTGAGAGAACTTGCACTGGTGAAAGTATGAACCTTAGGCCTTGTTTCTTATCATTGCAATACCGTTTATGCTCACTTTTACCACTTGTTACCTTGTTGTTTTTATATTTTCAGTTTACAAAAAATCTATATCTACCATCCATATTGTACTTGTATCACCATCTCTTCGCCGAACTAGTGCACATATACATTTTACCATTGTATTGGGTGTGCTGGGGACACAAGAGACTCTGTGCTATTTGGTTGCAGGGTTGTTTAAGAGAGACCATCTTCATCCTACGCCTCCCAGGGATTGATAAACCTTAGTTCATCCACTTGAGGGAAATTTGCTGCTGTCCTACAAACCTCGGCACTTGGAGGCCCAACAACGCTTACAAGAAGAAGGTTGCGTAGTAGACATCAGCCCCCTCCCCCATCACGCCGCCATCGGCCACCCCTCCTCCAGCTACTCCCCTCGTCGCCGCCGAAGGCCACCACCGAGTGAAGCTCACATAGTGGAGGCGGCGGGTGAAGGGGGGTCTCCCCTGCTGCGCGGCTCTCCTCGTGTGGGCCTTGTGGCTGGCGGCCTGCCTCTCGGTGGTCCGTTAGCGCCTCTTCCAGTGGCCAACGACGTGTCTCCTCAAGGCGGACCCAGTGGCTCTGCTCCGTCTCACGCTCTTGGTGGTGCCGCTCCCTGTGTCTTCTTCTGGTTGCGGATTTGGCATCGCCGCCATGGTTCCTTCCGGTCGTCGTCTCCGGCAGTGCCAGGTGCGGCTTGTTGCCCCATCCACTACCGGAATCGCACCTTATGCCGACGGCCAGGGCCGTCGGCATAGGCCTGAGTCCCGTCGGGATAGGCCTATGCCGACGGCCCCCGTCGGCATAGGGTCGTCGGCAACATATGCGTCGGCACAGCCAGGGAGGCCGTCGGCACAGAAAAGCCGTCGGCATATATGATACGCCAACGGGGGCCGTACATCTATGCCGACGGCCCCGGCCGTCGGCAATGATCACGCCTAACGGCGGCCGCCGTCAAGTCTGCCCAACCACTGGTCGCCACGTGGCACCCCTATGCCGACGACCTAGCCGTCGGCTTAGTCAAAAACTATGCCGACGGCTAGACCGTCGGCATAGGTGTGCCACGTGGCGACCAGCTGCTGCTTGTGGACCGGGGCTATGCCGACGGCTGGGCCGTCGGCATAGTTTGAAACTAAGCCGACGGCCAGGCCGTCGGCATAGTCCTTCATACAGAGCTCCTAGTAGCTGACACGTGGGCGCCTATGCCGACAGCCTAGCCGTCGGCTTAGTTTCAAACTATGCCGACGGCTAGGCCGTCGGCATAGGCGCCCATGTGTCAGCTACTGGGAGCTCACGCTAGCCCTATGCCGACGGCCTAGCCGTCGGCATAGTTTGCTTTTGCTTTTTTTTTCTTTTTTCTGTTTGTTTTCAGATCAATTCAATTCAAATAGCAGCACATATCAGCAGATATATATGATGGGATAGACATATAAAACACAACGGGATATCATCCGGCACCATCACAACAATATATGCATAAGCATCATCACACACAAGTCTCTAAATGAACATCATCACAACCAACATAAGCATAAGCATATAGAGAAGCACACAAGTCATCTAAATGATCATCACCACACACAAGTCATCTCAAGCATCATCACCACACAAGGATCATCGAGCACCGCGGAGGTCGTCACCGCCAAGACGGCCAAAGCCCAGGTCGTCACTGCTAGCGACAGCGCTACCGCCAAGACCGCCTCCACATCCTCCTCCGCCTCCGTGGATCGGAGTGGTCGGGCTCCG
Source organism: Triticum urartu (assembly GCF_003073215.2). Classification (NCBI taxonomy): domain Eukaryota; kingdom Viridiplantae; phylum Streptophyta; class Magnoliopsida; order Poales; family Poaceae; genus Triticum; species Triticum urartu. The sequence continues at coordinate 587,531,020 of NC_053023.1, read as the reverse complement.
TGTCTCCGGAGTGCTGCGAAGACCACCGCCAACGGTAGATCCACCTGTTCCCTGCATGTTGAAAAGACATATGCACGGGATCTATGACTGTATTGAAAGGCATGACATGCTTTGGGTGAATAGATTGGGGATGAACTAACCGGCGAGGGGCCAGCGTTCTGTGCCACAAACTCCTCAAAGCTCATCAGCACTGGTTGTGCTGGAGGGCATTGTGCTGTAGGGAACTGAGGACACCTGCCGGCCGCCATATCCTGAAAAGCCTGCTGCATCTGGCTATCCCTCTGCACTTGGTGTTCATAAAGCCTCTGATGCCACACCATGGTCTCCTGGCGTGTGTACTCCATGTAGGCCTACGGTATGACATAATGGAACTCATAAAACTACTAAATGCGAAAAATGAAGTGAGAAATGAAGATAAGAGGGAAAATACTTACAGATTGTTGCTCCTGAAAGAGGGACTGTGTACTAGTCACTGGCTGGCTCGTGCGCTGGCTCAGGCTCAGGTCGATCCGATGAAGCTGTGTGTAGGAGATACTAGGAGTGATCACAGCATCGAGAACCGCGTCCCGACCGTGCTCCTTGGGCCCCATCCTCACCACCGCCATGTCGTCCAGAGGCGCCGCAATGGGGTCAGGTGTGTCAGGATGTAACTCCAGATACGCTTCGGAGTAGGCCTTCTTCCTCCCTGCGGTCTTCTTGCCGTAGTACTTGGGCTCGCCAGGCTTGGGGTCCTTCCGCGTATGGGCGATCTCCCACGCCTGCATGTGTGAGAGCGGCCGCTTCAGTTTCTCCTCCTGCACCACCAAACAGAGGTTAGTCATACATAAGAAAGTGATGGTAAATAGAAGAAGAAGAATGTTTAATGGGGTTAGTCATACATTAACTGCCTTGTGGAGATAGTGGTTTCGGTTTCCCTGAGCATGTACTCCCTCCGTCCCTCGGTTAGCCTTATTTTGGGTTCTCATAGCCGCCCAGGCTCCAGCCTCATCACACCAAAGATCCACCAATGCCGCCCAGGACTCATCTTTTCCATAACACCAATTTGGACACACCTACATAATAAAAGCATAATGGCATGTAGGTGTGTCCAAATTGGTGTTATGGAAGCATAAAGCATAAAGCATAATGTACCACAAGGTAATGAAAGCATAATGAAAGCATAATGAAAAATCTTTTATACTTACCGCCAAGAACTCGGGCCTCTCCAAGGTAATGCCCATCCTCCGCGCTTCTTCCTTGGTCATCTTCACACCAAGATAGTCGTGGTAGTATGTGGAGATGGCCACATAGCGCACCTCGTACTGCATCTGGCGGGCCTTCTTCTTGCATTGGCGCAGTACGATCTGGTCCGCTCTAGCCCTGTGCTCCGGAAGAACTCGATAGAATTTCTACAATCATGCATGAAACAAGAATGGGAGAAGCCATGAGTTAAATCATTCATGAAACTAGAATGGACTTGTGCTTCTGAAGAGAACTCACCCAGAAAGTAGTGATCACGGCCTTGGCATGGGTCTCATGGTCCGCGTGGCGGGCCGCTTCCCAGTGGTCCCAGCTCGTGGCCAAAACCCGACGGTCCGGCTGCCTGACTGGATCAGGACAGTACAACCCCGACCAATATAACTTCAGCAAGACGGTGATGAGGCCGTTGGGAATACGGACCCCTTTAGAATATATCCAGTTGCTGCAAAAGAATGAACTATTAGCATGTGACAAGAAAAATAAATAACAACCGGAATAAGCATGTGACAAGCAACATAATGAACCACTTACTCTTTTCCCGTGGGCTCAATGAGCCACTTCTGCTCCTCAGTAGTAGGAACCTGCTTTGGTAGCTTTGCGTTGCCACGCAGCCACCCCTTCGTGTCAACCCCCTTCCCGTCACCACCATCATCCTCGCCACCACCCTCCTCCTCGCCTGCCTCCCCCTCCCCAACCTCCTCCTCCTCCTCCTCCTCCTCGCCTGCCTCCTCCTCCACCTCCTCCTCCTCCTTCTCCACCACCACCTCCTCCTCCTCCTCCTCCTCCTCCCTAGAGTGTACCTCACTAGAGGAGGGTACCTCACTAGAGGAGGGCCTCGAAGACAACACCCCTAAGTCGGTGAGGGTGCGCTGTTTCTGGCCGCGACCCCCTGTAGTGGCTCTCCCCCCAGCACCTCGTCCTCTAGAGGCTCTCCCCCCGCCCCTCCTCCTCTAGGGGCACCTCTCCATCGACCTCCCTGTGAGGAGTCATCGTCAAGTAGCCGAGGGGGAGGATTACGTGCTCGACCACTCCGACTAGGCAGGCCGACGACCTTGCGTAGGAAACCCACGCCGTCGGCCTTCCCCTTGCCCATGTTCCACGAACCTGCATTGAAAAGAGAAAAAGCAATTAGTAAATTAATGAAATGAAGGAAAAGGCATGATAATAAACACATTAATAAAAATGCATAAAAAGGCATATTCCTAAACTATAGAAAAAAAATACTTGAAACGTACATCTGCTAGAACCCATATGAATCATCACTGTTGTAACCTCTTTGTCGGTCCGTCTCATCATCACTATCAATCATATCATCTTCGTTGTCCGACAGAGGTGGAGGCTCTTCCTCGTCGTCAGCGTCTTCGTTTAACTTTTCTAGCATAACTATGTCATTTTCATTGACAATGGTCTCACCATCATTCCGTGCATCGTCGATGTTTGGGTCCACATCATCATCACCCAATGGTCTAGCGTCATCGTTTCTAACCACATCATCATCATCATCAGGTTGCTCTTGATAGAACACTCCCTCGTATGTCATGGGGTTAATGTTGTAGTAATCGTCTTCATTCGGGTCTGGTAGCTTACCATGTGGCGACACCTTGAACACAACTTCCCAACCCTTTAGATACACTTTTTGGCATGGGTAAGGCAGATAATATACTTGTGTAGCTTGGGTAGCCGCAATGAAGAGATCGGCTCCGGCATAGACGGTTGATGGTTTAACTTCGACCAAACCAATGGAAGGCGTATGTTTTACCCCCTCCCGCGGATCGAACCATCGGCATTTGAACACAGGCAGACTTAGGGTCTCACGCCCCTGGCGGAATTTAACCTCGTATATATTTTGTACCCTTCCGTAGTAGTCTACTGAATTTTGACCGGGGGTGTACACTCCAGTATTTATAGTTTTGGGATCGGGGCGGCTGTTTTGGTGCTCCTCTGTATGGAAGCGATACCCATTCACATCATACTTTTTACATGTCATGACGGCAGGGTCAAAACCCATGGAAACCCATCTCAATTCATCATCCATAGATATGTTCGGATCTTTTCCCTACAAGTATAATGGAAATTGTTGCGTGCATTAGTTCGGTTAACTAATAAATGTTGAAGTAGGTATTTAATAGGGGAGTGTGGAAAATTACTTTGTCCATGAACCAAGCAACAAAATTTTTACGTCCAGGGTTTCCATGACGGAGAAGAGTAAGTGCCTCCGCCTCAGTAGGAGGATTCACTCCCGTCCATTCCTCTTGAACGAAATCACTAAAAAAAAGATAAGCGGTGTTAGACCGGGACTAAGTGAACATGAAACATGATGATGTGGAAGACATAAAGGAATGTGTAGTGGTATTACCTCATCCACACTTCCTCAACTTCCTTGATGTTGTGCAAGATATAGAACATGAGGTCCTCCCACTCTTGTCGTGGCATGTTATAAGATTTCGAGGCCCCAGCCCTCCCACCTTGCGCGTTGAATAGATCGAGTCTGGGTTGATACTTGGGCTCTTCTATATTGTATCGAGGCACCTTGTTATGCAGATGGGGAACGTGGTCTGGATAGTATGATGTCCTGAGGTCTGACACCTCCTCTAGGATAACTGCCTCAGCTATGGAAGCTTCAATCTTAGCTTTGTTTCCACATTTCCGTCGGAGATGCTTGTTCTGCCTCTCAGGGCCGTACTGCCAGCGATTTTGCACAGGGCCCCCCAACAATACCTCGTTCGCGAGGTGCAGAATGAGATGTGTCATCGGAGTAAAGAAGCCTGGCAGAAAGATCTTCTCTAGCTTGACTATCAACTCCGGTGCCTTCTTATGCAATTTTTCAATCACCTCTTTACTTACTTCTTTAGCACAGAGCGTGCAGAAGAAATGGCTAAGCTCGGCAAGCACTCGCCAGACATGCTCGGGGACATAGCCTCGAACCATCACCGGCATTATCCGCTCAATCCACACATGGTAGTCATGACTCTTCAGGCCGGTCACTTTGCCCGTTGAAAGATTGACTCCCTTACTTATATTCGATGCATAACCATCGATGAACTTCAAAATTTGTTTCAGCCAGATAAGTACTTCTTTTTTTTCTGGCGGTTTAAGGACAAAGTCAGCATCTGGCTTGAACCAGTTTTTTCGACCGCCTGTGGGAGGCTTCATGTTCAGGCGTGGTCTATCACAAATTCTCTGTTGATCGGCTCTAGCTTTTACGTTATCCTTCGTCTTATCAGGAATGTTGAGGATCGTGTAGAAAAGGGACTCTGCCACATTCTTTTCGGTGTGCATCACATCAATATTGTAAGGAAGTTTGAGGTCCTTGAAATAGGGAAGCTGCGAGAAGGGGGTAATGTGCGTTCAGTTGTGCGTCTCACCATATCCCTCGAAGCCTTTGGCTTTGGCTTTGGCTTTTCCTTTGACTTTAGGCTTGAGAGCTTTTAGCTGAGCAAGAACATCTGCCCCCGAAAATGTTGGAATCTCGGTTACTTCATGAACAACCCGGCCTTTCGTGAAGTTCTTCTTGTCTTCCCTGTCTGGATGGTCTGGAGGGAGGAACTGTCGATGCAGGTCAAAGGCTACATACTTGCCACCCTTACTCAGCCAAATCATTCGCAGAGCCTGCATGCACACTGGGCATGGCATCTTACCACTTATACACCATCCGCAGAATAGAGCATAGCCGGGAAAGTCATGCATGCAATAGTGCAACCAAACTTTCATCAAGAAATTTCTCTGCAGATCCCGGTCGTATGTCAACCTCGGAAAGTACCAAGAATGGTGCAAAGCATCCACAAGCGGCTGCATAAACACACCCAATTGCTTCCCCGGGTAGTCAGGCCCCGGAATGATGAGCGACAAGAACATGGTATTCCGTTGCATTAGGGCACCGGGAGGAGGATTGAGCGGAATTACAAACACAGGCCAGCAGCTGTATGGATTGGACGACATACCATATGGATTCAACCCATCACCTGATATGCCTATTCTGACATTCCCAGCCTCGGCTGCTTCCTCGGGGTATTCTTCATCGAATGACTTCCATGCTTCCCCTCCCGATGGATGTACAATTTTTTTTGGATTGTACCTTATACCTTCCTTGTGCCACTTCATCATTTTGGCAGACTCCTTCATGATGAAAAGGCGCTGCAGTCTTTTTATAAAATCAAGATATCGAAGAACCTTAACGGGGATGGTTAGCTGCTTTTTCTCACCATCCTCACCGACCACCTCAATGTACCGAGACGAACCGCACTTCCTACAGTACTTGTCATCCGCATACTCGTGCCTAAACAAAAGGCAATTCTTCGGGCAAACATCTATTTTCTCATAATCCATAGAGAGTTCCTTCATGATTTTCTTTGTATCGTACATGCTTTTCAGCAGTTCATGACCCTCAGGGAGGCTGTTAGCCCATACTCCCAGGAATGCTGCGAAGCATTTCTGGCTACAGCCGTACTCAGCCTTGACTGCAATCAGTTGCGAGATGGCATCCAGCTGAGATATTTTCGCACCCGCATAAAGAGGTTTCTTCGACGAGGCCAAGACCTCCAAGAAGGCCTTTGCGGTTGCCTCCGGCTCCTCTAGTTCATTCTCTGAAGGTGTCGCGTTTGCCGTTTCTGCAACAATGACATCATCTAGCATGTCCCTGGCCCCGTCGTCCTCATATCCATCGATGTGTTGTCGCATCACCTCCTCTCTACCACGGTCCTGCTCGGCTATGTTTATCGGCGGCATGTCAAAGTTTGGCATATATCCGTGCGTGCGAAGGTGCTCACTCATGTCCGTCTGATTTCTACGGTGACGTCTGGCACATCTCGCACAGGGGCATGGTGGGATAATTCTCATTGGACGACGGAATATCTCCTTCGAATACACATCGGTTTTCGCGATCCACTCTGATGTTACTCGATTCCGACGGATAAAACCACTGTACATCCACTGATTATCTGCCATCCTCTGCTTTTTTGCATCCCACACAACATAATTAAGAATTCACTTAAATTAATCACATCAAATTTTCAGTTTCTACCGTGTTTAATCCACCTACATCTCTAATAGGTAAAGATGGGTCCTAATCCCACCCGAGGATGTGTAGATTGAGTACGTTCTCCATTCTACCCCGTTCCGAGACAAAATTTCGGCAGCACCTCCCCGCTGTTCTCCAGATACACGTCTCGGCAAATAGCCGAGAGAATGTGCTCCGGAGAACAATGGGGAGGCGCCGCCGAAATCCTGTCTCGGAACGGGGTAGAACATGGAGAACATACCCAATCTACACATCCTCGGGCTGTCCGTGGAAAACGCTGGACAATCCAAAAGAGCTGCGGTGATAAATATGCAATTGAATGCATATTTATCCATGCAATCCTTTCGGACGGGAGACGCCTAGGTTACGTCAGTTGACTTGAGAATGAAATCTAGTGATATGAAAAAATGGAGGAGATGGACTTATAGCTCACCCTCGGCTGTAGAGGAAGTAGTCGAACAGCAGAGGGATGCTCAGGGGGACCAACGCGTCGTACAATGGTCACTCCGATGAAATGCGACACCACAAAGCCTGCAAATTCCATCGCGACAAAAAATTAGAACATCACAACTCATAGAACATCACAATATCATCATCATCGTCTAACAATCATCGAATCATAAAAAAACATCATCATCATCTAAAAATTATCGAAGCATAAAAAAACACCATCATCTATCCTCAACATCATCATCTACCAATCATCTATACCGAAAGAACAACTAAGATCATCACATCTTAGTAAAGTGTCAAACTTTTGTCTTCTATTTTTTAGCAAGATCATCATGAGTATCATTTTTTTAGCAAGATCATCACATCTTAGTAAGTCTCAAAATTTTGTCTTCAATTATTTTATCAAGATCATTATGAGTATCAAAAAATAACAAGATCATCACATCTCAGTCAAGTGTCAAATTTTGTCCAACATCCATCCATCCATTCATCTATCATTAACTTTACCAACATACATTCGTCAACATGACCTAACATTAAATATATGACAACAAAGTTTCTAAAAAAATTCACCGACATTACATCCATCCACCATCTATGATTCTAACAACATCCATGAATCCATCTAAGAAACATTTATCCATACATCCATCCACCTAAAAACTATCTATCCATCCATTCATCTAACTATCTATTTATCTAACTATCTATCCATGCATTCATCTAACTATCTATCCATCCATTCATCTAGCAGCACAGCAGCGGCAGGGGAGCAACGGCAGCAGCGGGGGGAGCGGCAGGATGACGGGGGAGCTCACCGAGGGGGTAGGGGACGTGGTGGCGGAGGTGGTGTCGGAGGGGCCGGCAACGGGTGGCGGAGCGTGGGCGGCTGGGGGCTCCCCGGTGCTCACCAGCAGCAGAGGAGGGCCGGGAAGGGGGCGTCGGACCGCCGGAGCCGTGGCCGCAGCCAGCTTACCACAAGCAGGAGGGTCGAGAAGGGGGCGAGGACGACGGGGCCAGTCCCGTGATGGGGCGGCCGGGAACGACCAGCGGCGATGCGGGGCGGGCGGGGACGGTTGGCGGCGGTGCGGGGCGAGAACAGCCGGCGGCAGTGCAGAGGGAGG